>NC_064921.1:139773223-140073223 GCF_023897955.1 Schistocerca gregaria
TTACGAAATTTCAGTCACCAACTTCCTCTCCCGAATGCGAAAATATTTTGTTGAGCCCAACCTACATAGGTAGGAATGATCATCAAAATAAAATAAGAGAAATCAGAGCTCGAACAGAAAGGTTTAGGTGTTCGTTTTTCCCGCGCGCTGTTCGGGAGTGGAATAGTAGAGAGATAGAATGATTGTGGTTCGATGAACCCTCTGCCAAGCACTTAAATGTGAATTGCAGAGTAGTCATGTAGATGTAGATGTAGATACCTCTGAATTGAATTGGCATGCCAATTCGAGTTTATTTGGCGGTTGAGTCTATAAGTACCGATATGCAGGCAAGGGATTAGTGTCTTTTCGACGCGAGTGCGTTAAATGTGGAAACGTGAACTGTGACGACGTTATTATCAAACTTGTCTAAACAGGACCAAGGTGCTGTTGTTATTTTCCCGCCTGCCGGATGAGAAACACCGGTAGACATCCATCGGAGAATGAAGAATGTGTATGAGGAAGCACGTCTGTCAAAGATCACCTTTTTGGAATGTTGCTCCAAGTTCTGTACGGGTCGCAATCATGCACAACGCACGTCCTCAAATCGCAAATGTAGTAACGCAGAAGGTACGCAACTGAAGTGGGAGACACTCGAATGCTTTCCTCATAGTCCTGACCTCTCCCCACGCGACTATCATGCCTTCCGTCCCTTAAAAAAATCCTTGAAGGGTCGACGATTCCTATCGGACAGGGACGTGCAGCAGGAGTTTATGGACACCTTCACAGACCAAGACACGCTATTTTACGATACGCGTATTCTTCAACCTGACGCATCGGTTAGGCGATTGTCTTAACACTGACGGCGAATTTGCGTGATTAACTTACCGATTGTGGACTCTACGGCCTTCGAACGGCAACTATCTGATTGGCCCTTATATATTCCCGATATACGCGCAACAGGAAGCAGTGCATTGATTGATTCTTGTAGAAACACACGCTCACAAAACTTTTAACAGTAAACCAGCCGTTATGCAGAACGTCTCCCTCGCAGCTTATGGCACTGGTATTTGGTGAACATCTCCTTGATGCTTTCGCGCTTGCTACTAGAATCTATAACTAAACGCGCTGTCTTCTTTAGAGCTCCTCTTTCTTTTTCTATCAATCCTCTATGACACGAAACCCAGACGCGAGTAACATTGTAAAGTACTGTGCAGGTCGAACGAAGGTTTTGCATGCTACCTACATTTCCGGAGGATTCTTTCAGTAAATCTCAGTCTGGTATCTGCCTTTCCTGTCATACGTTCTATGTGGTCGTTCCTCTTTAAATCGCACCGTAAATGTGCTGCTAGATATTTTATGGAAGTAATTGTTTTCATCTGCATCTACATCTGTCGGAGGGCACTTTACATGACACTGTCATTACTTCCCTTTTCTGTTCCACTCGCGTATGGTTCGCGGGAAGAACGACTGCCGGAAAGCCTCCGTGTGCGTTCGAATCTCTCTAATTTTACATTCGTCATCTCCTCGGGAGGTATAAGTAGGGGGAAGCAATATATTCGATACCTCATCCAGAAACGCACCCTCTCGAAACCTGGACAGCAAGCTACACGGCGATGCAGAGCGCCTCTCTAGAAGAGTTTTCCACTTGAGTTTGCTAAACATCTCCGTTACGCTATCACGCTTACCAAATAACCCTGTGAAGAAACGCGCCGCTCTTCTTTGGATCTTCTCTATCTCCTTTGTCAACCCGCCTGGTACGGATCCCACACTGATGAGCAATACTCAATTATAGACCGAACGAGAGTTTTGTAAGCCACCTCCTTTGTTGATGGGTTACATTTTCTAAGGACTCTCCCAATGAATCTCAATCTGGCACCCGCCTTACCAACAATTAATTTTATATGATCATTCCACTTCAAATCGTTCCGCACGCATACTCCCAGATATTTTACAGAAGTAACTGCTACCAGTGTTTGTTCCGCTATCATATAATCATACAATAAAGGATCCTTCTTTCTATTTATTCGCAATACATTACATTTGTCTATGTTAAGGGTTAGTTGCCACTCCCTGCACCAAGTGCCTATCCGCTGCAGATCTCCCTGCATTTCGCTGCAATTTTCTAATGCTGCAGCTTCTCTGTATACTACAGCATCATCCGCGAAATGCCGCATGACACTTCCGACACTATCTACTAGCATCTACGCGTCTACGTCACGCATTCTGCATGACATTTCAGTAGTGGTCTCAGCGCTCTGCTGTGAATATCGTAGCCAGAGCATTTAACGAGATCATCGCGAGTTAGTCAGTAAATTTTTATTCCACTTGTTGTGAGTTGTTACGGCTGACAGTGGAGGTAAGCAACAGATTCTCCAAAAACAAGTGAGAGACGTAACTTTCAGTATACACGCTTTCTTCAAGGACAGAGTACGTGTATGCGTTTATCGCAACCATCGCTGGGAATCGTACTTCTGTAATTGTGTAAGCGTACAATAAGGGATCTTTCTTCCTACTTATGCGTAACATCTTACATTCGTTTATGATGAGAGTCAGTTTCCACTCCCTGCAGTAAGCGTCGATCCTTTCCAGGTCCTCCCAGATTCTCTGCAGTTTTCTAGTGTTGCGAGTCACGACTTCACTATATACAAAAGCTTCACCCGCGAAAAGCCTTATGAAACTTCCAACATTGTGTAATATACTCAGATGTATATGTGGTGTCTGTTCTTTCAGACATGTTCGAATATGGTCAGTATTCAGGAATATAACAGGAACGATCATTCGAAACAAAAACGTAAAGTAAACATGGGCTGCAAAACGCATTCCTTAAGAGCTTTGAACAACTGTTGATCTTCGTTACTGTGAAGCAAATCTCCTCTGATGCAAGCTCTTTCCTTTCCATATTTCGGGAAGTGGTAGTATGGGCCAAAACAAGGAAATAATGTGCAGTAAACATGTGCTCTAAAATGCATACCTTAATAGCTACAAGCAGTTGTTCATCTTTACTACATCGTTTCATGATATCTAAGATCAAGAACTGCTCATAACGCTTAAGGTATGCGTTTTAGAGCCCATATTTACTTTTTTGTTTCGAATGGTCATTCCTGTCATATCCCTGAATACTTACCATCACTTTTGAAACGCCCTGCATACAGGGTGTTACAAAAAGGTACGGCCAAACTTTCAGGAAACATTCCTCACACACAAAGAAAGAAAATATGATATGTGGACATGTGTCCGGAAACGCTTACTTTCCATGTCAGAGCTCATTTCATCATTTCTCTTCAAATCACATTAATCATGGAATGGAAACACACAGCAACAGAACGTACCAGCGTGACTTCAAACACTTTGTTACAGGAAATGTTCAAAATGTCCTCCGTTAGCGAGGATACACGCATCCACCCTCCGTCGCATGGAATCCCTGATGCGCTGATGCAGCCCTGGAGAATGGCGTATTGTATCACAGCCGTCCACAATAAGAGCACGAAGAATCTCTACATTTGGTACCGGGGTTGCGTAGACAAGAGCTTTCAAATGCCACCATAAATGAAAGTCAATAGGGTTGAGGTCAGGAGAGCGTGGAGGCCATGGAATTGGTCCGCCTCTACCAATCCATCGGTCACCGAATCTGTTGTTGAGAAGCGTACGAACACCTCGACTGAAATGTGCAGGAGCTCCATCGTGCATGAACCACATGTTGTGTCGTACTTGTAAAGGCACACGTTCTAGCAGCACTGGTAGAGTACCCCGTGTGAAATCATGATAACGTGCTCCATTGAGCGTAGGAGCTCTAACATGGAAATTAAGCGTTTCCGGACATATGTCCACATAACATCTTTTCTTTATTTGTATGTGAGGAATGTTTCCTGAAAGTTTGTCCGTACCTTTTTTTAACACCCCGTATAACCAAGGCGAGGGCGGCCAATGAACTCTTCAATGCGGATGTACACCAGGCCCGAACTCAAAATGCCACGAGTAATGAGGATAATGGACAAGGGGTACTGCATAAGCAGTGTGTGGGTAAGTTGAGGATTTGGGTCTGACGGGTGGCGTGGTGTGGTAGTCCGTGCAGTTGCGATGACCACTGCGTCTGGAAATGGGTTAGTGGTCAGAGCATCTGCCTCAAGCAGGAGACCCGGGTTCCAATTTTCGTCTGGGACAAATTTTCAACTTCCCCCATTGATCTCAATCAGTTCTCACTGGTAGTCAATACCTGTAATTCCTTCGTGTTTATATAGGCCATACAGCCCATTTATGGTGGCATTTGAAAGCTCTTGTCTACGCAACCCCGGTACCAAATGTAGAGACTCTTCGTGCTCGTATTGTGGACGGCTGTGATACAATACGCCATCACTGTTTAGATTGAGCAAATGAAAACTTTGAAGTTTTCCGATGGTCTGTAATTCTGTCAGGGACCGCAAACGAATTGGAAGAAAAGTTAAACGGAATGGATAGTGTCTTGAAAAGAGGTCATATGATCAACAACAACAAAAGGGAAACAATGATAATTCTTGTGTAGATGCTGATGTTTCGGGTAGCGTAGCCGTGGTCAACCACACTTTTTTGTTGTTAGCGTTTCGTGCAGAGCTGTGATGTACATCTTCAGAGGTGCTACAGGTTCCGTTCAGTATTGCAGGTTCACATGTTGTATGTCGAAGAGCATCGTACAGGGTGGTTCAAATGGCTCTGAGCACTATAAGATGTCATCAGCCCCCTATACTTACAACTACTTTAACCTAACTAACCTAAGGACATCACACACATCCATGCCCGAGGCAGGATTCTAACCTGAAACCTGCTACACTGAAAATAGCAATAACTCGTAGCAAAGGTGCTTTACACACATTTGAACATTAAATAAAATCGGTTACTTTACGTTAACGAACAATAATTATATTCTGAGATAACAAACAGAAATCATTACATCAAAAACCTTTCCATCCACATAATGAAATGTTAGCGTACAAGTTTGTTTCTTAGTCTTCCAAGGACTCGAAGAGAAGTAAATGTTAATAGTATTACAGTCTTTACACAATTAATGTCAACAAAGAGCATTGTATTTTCTTTGATTTGGTTGCATTGCAGATACGATTATTACACTACTGGCCATTAAAATTCCTACACTACGAAGATGACGTGCTACAGACGCGAAATTTAACCGACAGGAAGAAGATGCTGTTATATGCAAATGATTAGCTTTTCAGACTATTCACACAATGTTGGCGCCGGTGGCAACACCTACAACGTTCTGACATGTGGAAACTTATTGTTGTTGTTGTGGTCTTCAGTCCTGAGACTGGTTTGATGCAGCTCTCCATCCTACTCTATCCAGTGCAAGCTTCTTCATCTCCCAGTACTTACTGTAACCTACATCCTTCTGAATCTGCTTCCAACCGATTTCTCATACACAAACAGCAGTTGACTGGCGTTGCCTGGAGAAATGTTGTTGTGATGCCTCGTGTAAAGAGGAGAAATGTGTACCATCACGTTTCCGACTTTTGTAAGGCTCGGATTGTAGCCTACCGCGATTGAAGTTTATCGTATCGCAACATTGCTCCTCGCGTTGGTCGAGATCCAATGACTGTTGGCAGAATATGGAATCGGTGGGTTCAAGAGGGTAATACGGAACTCCGTGCTGGATTCCAACGACCTCGTATCAGTAGGAGTCGAGATGACAGGCATCTTATCCGCATGACTGTAAAGGATCGTGCAGCTACGTCTCGATCCTTGAGTCAACAGATGGGGACGTTTGCAAGACAACAACCATCTGCACGATCAGTCCGACGACGTTTGCAGCAGCATGGACAATCAGCTCGGAGACCATGGCTGCGGTTATCCTTGACGCTGCATCACAGACAGGAGCGCCTGCGATGGTGTACTCAACGGCGAACCTGGGTGCACGAATGGCAAAACGTCATTTTTTCCCGAATGAATACAGTTCTGTTTACAGCATCATGATGGTCGCATCCGTGTTTGGCGACATCGCAGTGAACGCACATTGGAAGCGTGTATTCGTCATCGCCATACTGGCGTACCACGGGGCGTGATGTTATGGGGTGTCATTGGTTACGCGTCGCAGTCACCTCTTGTTCGCATTGACGGCACTTTGAACAGTGGACGTTACATTTCAGATGGGTTACGACCCGTGGCTCTACCCTTCATTCGATCCCTGCGAAACCCTACATTTCAGCAGGATAATGCACGACCGCATGTTGCAGTTCCTGTACGGGCCTTTCTGGATACAGAAAATGTTCAACTGCTGCCCTGGACAGCACGTACTCCAAATCTCTCACCAACTGAAAAGTCTTGTCAATGGTGGCCGAGCAACTGGCTCGTCACAAGACGCCAGTCAGTACTCTTGATGCACTGTGATATCATGTTGAAGCTGCATGGGCAGCTGTACCTGTTCATGCCATCCAAGCTCTGTTTGACTCATTGCCCAGGCGTATCAAGGCCGTTTTTACGACCAGAGGTGGTTGTTCTGGGTACTGATTTCTCAGGATCTATGCACCCAAATTGCGTGAAAATGTAATCACATGTCAATTCAAGTATAATACATTTTTCCAGTGAATACCCGTTTGTGATCTGCATTTCTTCTTGGTGTAGCAATTTTAATGGCCAGTAGTGTATCTTAGAGTATTGGACTTTGTACTTTTGTCACTTCGTGTATTTTCACACGCTACAAAATGATTATTTAGCACTTACTCTATTTCCAGGCGACAATACATGCTCTCAAGTAGCGAAAGTTTAATTACAATCACTTTGTAAATACCGCAAAACAAGAGTGCCATGAACAGCAGAAATAAGTATCGAACTGTCATTTTTCGAAGCTAAAGCTACTTTCCATATATCACGGAGACTTAATGAAATACGTACGGTAGCGCTTCAGGACCGATAGATAAGTTTTATCTTTGACAGACGACATTTCGATAGTTTAAGTTTTATCACTGACACGGATTATCCCTGCAGTTCAAGCACCGTCGCTCTGCCGCCGAAACATCGTGCGTGGCCCACATTTTCACCCGGTGAGATAACTGGAAACCCTCACTTTTCAATGCACCGAGCCTGACGCGCATCAAACAGCCTGCTCTCGCTTCTGGTGGCTTCATTCTGCGCATTCGCCGCACGTCACATCGAGGGGAGCGGGAGCGTTTGGGGTCCGGTGAGAGCCCTCGCGGCCGGCCGCACGCGTTCGTAAGCGCTGGGAGGGCGTCGCCGTAGCGCACGCGCGGCCGGCTGCACAGCAATTGCCCGCCGCTAAGGAGTGGCTCTCACTTTTAATTAGCGGCGCAGCGCCTTTGTGCGCGCTCAGACGCCGCGCCGCGGGGGTGGCGGCGGGGGTGGAGGCGGGGTGTCCGCGCGGCGTGGCTTATCTTTGAGGCTGCAGCCGGCGTGACACGACCGAGACTAATGAGGTGTCCAGGCGGTGCGGACAAGCTGTCCAAATTAATTATCACGTCCACAAATACACGCCGTTCACTCGAACGGCGATGGCACTGCTGAGTGACTGCAGACTGAAAGCTACTGCCTTTATTATCTGCAGACGTACTGGGTGTTCCACAAGTTTCGCACCGTATTGATTTTTCGTAATAATCTGATTTTCTGTTCCTTTCATTGTGCGATCTTTAGTGAAAGGTATGCTACTGGTGGTCAGCCACCGTTACAGAAAATTTTTATGGAAAAATCCAAGAAATATAATAGGCGACGTCGACTACGTATCTGACGAAAAAGACATGGTAGTGGATTTCTTTTATCATTAGACCTATTAATTAGAACACCAGAGCATATACTGTATTCAAACATTATGAATCACCTCGAAGGGAACGAGCTATTGATACGTAATCAGCATGGTTTCAGAAAACATCGTTCTTGTGCAACGCAGCTAGCTCTTTATTTCCATGAAGTAATGGCCGCTATCGACAGGGGATCTCCAGTTGATTCCGTATTTCTAGATTTCCGGAAAGCTTTTGACACCGTTCCTCACAAGCGACTTCTAATCAAGCTGCGGGCCTATGGGGTATCGTCTCAGTTGTGCGGCTGGATTCGTGATTTCCTGTCAGGAAGGTCGCACTTCGTAGTAATAGACGGAACATCATCGAGTAAAACTGAAGTGATATCAGGTGTTCCCCAGGGAAGCGTCCTGGGACCTCTGCTGTTCCTGATCTATATAAATGACCTGGGTGACAATCTGAGCAGTTCTATTAGGATGTTCGCAAATGATGCTGTAATTTACCGTCTAGTAAGGTCATCCGAAGACCAGTATCAGTTGCAAAGCGACTTAGAAAAGATTGCTGTATGGTGTGGCAGGTGCAGTTGACGCTAAATAACGAAAAGTGTAAGGTGATCCACATGAGTTCCAAAAGAAATCCGCTGGAATTCGACTACTCGATAAATAGTACAATTCTCAAGGCTGTCAATTCAACTAAGTACCTGGATGTTAAAATTACGAAGAACTTCAATTGGAAAGACCACATACATAATATTGTCGGGAAGACGAGCCAAAGGTTGCGTTTCATTGGCAGGACACTTAGAAGACGCAACAAGCCTACTAAAGAGAGAGATTACACTACACTCGTCCGTCCTCTGTTAGAATATTGCTGTGCGGTGTGGGATCCTTACCAGGTGGGATTGACGGAGGACATCGAAAGGGTGCAAAAAAGGGCAGCTCGTTTTGTATTATCACGTAATAGGGGAGAGAGTCTGGCAGATATGATACACGAGTTGGGATGGAAGTCATTACAGCAAAGACGTTTTTCGTCGCGGCGAGATTTATTTACGAAATTTCAGTCACCAACTTTCTCTCCCGAATGCAAAAATATTTTGTTGAGCCCAACCTACGTAGGTATGAATGATCATCAAAATAAAATAAGAGAAATCAGAGCTCGAACAGAAAGGCTTAGGTGTTCGTTTTTCCCGCGCGCTGTTCGGGAGTGGAATCGTAGAGAGATAGTATGATTGTGGTACGATGAACCCTCTGCCAAGCACTTAAATGTTAATTCCAGAGTAGTCATGTAGACGTAGATGTAGATATTCTCTAACCATTTATCTAGAAGAACCATCTTATCGAGTTCAGAAAACTTTATCGTTGTCGAGAAGCATCGCAAGAAGTTGATTTTTGGCTACGAAAACCCAACCGCGGATTCTGAGACGGCTATCCACAGCAAATGATTGTAATTTCGACTATGTATTTCTATGATCCCGATCAGGAGTAACGTTAAAAATTTTCTTCACATCTTTATCCATCTCCGATGTGTTGTATCCTGGCTACTTGCCAAATATCGGGTGCCTAGACAGCCTGCTTTCTCGGATCGCTAGACAATAATTCCAGCAAATCTTATTAATGAATTTTATCACAGAAAATGAATGACGAGAGTTAACTTTGAGAAATACAGATGTGTCGCAGGCAATGGGCGACATACAAAACAAGAAATCTCTTTTGTATGTGTCATTCCTATCCAGGTCTCTAGTCACTGTGTAGATGCCGCTGCTGTCGCGTTGTCGTCCTGGATAGGGGTTGCTCAGCGTTCACTGGAGGCCTACGAGAAAGACAGGCCGCGACGCGTACGTCACGAAGGTAGTCTTGCGATCGCTCGCTTGCTCAACTCAGCAGACAACCTACGTTTCTACACCTGTTAACTCGTAACTAGGAGTGTCCGTACAAACGAAAACTGAATCTACAAATGGAATCCGCTATTGTGAAATCTTACTATTATTAGTGTTATAATCATGGGAAGTCCATGGGCCTATTAATAATTTGGTACGGCTGTATTGGTGTACAATAAAATAAAATCATGCTAAAATGGTTATCAGTTGCACAAGGCACCATTTCCAGCATGTAATGAGTACCGTTAAGCAGAAGAGACTAATTGCTAGCCGGCCGGGGTGGCCGAGCGGTTCTAGGCGCTACAGTCTGGAACCGCGCGACCGCTACGGTCGCAGGTTCGAATGCTGCCTTGGGCATAGATGTGTGTGATGTCCTTAGGTTTAAGTAGTTCTAAGTTCTGGGGGACTGATGACCTCAGAAGTTAAGTCCCATAGTGCTCGGAGCCATTTGAACCACTTTTGAACTAAATGCTATAAACAGGATGCTAAAATGATTATCAGTTGCATAATGCACCACTTCCAGCACGGATTGAGTACTGTTAAGCAAAAGAGACTAAATGCTATAAACAGGCCGTTATACCATGTAAGTGGGCTGTTTAGGTTTTTATATTGGTAACGCCACGTAGCGCTCTGTATGAAAATCGCTGTCTGCGCTGTGTGTAGTCTGTGGCTGGTTGACATTGTTGGAATATTCGCTATTGTAGTGGTGGGCAGTTGGATGTGAACAGCGCGTAGCGTGGCGCAGTTGGGGGTGAGCCGCTAGCAGTGGTGGATGCGGGGAGAGAGAGAGCAGAATTTTGAGAGCGGACGATCTGGACGTGTGTCCGTCAGCAAATTTGTAAGACAATATATATATATATATATATATATATATATATATATATATATATATATATATATATATATATATATAATGACTTTTGAACGCCATTAAGGTAAATACATTGTTTGTTATCCATCAGAATCTTTCAATTGGTAACTGTGCCTATTAGTAGTTATTGGCTTCAGTAGTTAGAACCTTTTCTTTAACTGGCTGTACTGGCGCTCGCTGTATTGTAGTAGTTCGAGCAACGAAGATTTTTGTGAGCTAAGTGATTCATGAAAGTCATAGGTTATTGTTAGTCAGGGCCATTCTTTTGTAGGGATTATTGAAAGTCAGATTGTGTTGCGCTAAAAATGTGTTTCAGTTTAGTGAATGTCTGAGTACGTTCAGTTTTGTTCAGCTGTTTGAAAATCAAATAGTCTAAGAGGTTTATCAGCACAGTAATTCATTAATTTTCTAAGTGGACGTTTCAACCATTCATATCGAGTATTGATCTTAAATTAAATTTTGCTGTAGTACTGTTAATCAGTAAGACTTCATAATAGCACATTCCAGCTGCGAGTTAACAGGTTTAGAAACGCATATCGTCTACTGAGCTGAGCGAGCGAGCGAGTTCAGGACTACCTCCGAGACGCACGCGCCGCGGCCTATGTTTCTCGTGGTCCTCGGCGTGCAATTGGCTGACGTCTTCTTCACAGCCCCTCGGCTCTATCGTTTCGGACAGGCTATCCGGCGCTTGACTTTACTCCGGAACACGATTTAGAGAGCTTCAAAGTTACCCTTCTTGTACACGTAAAATCTGGTCTGAGGTGCAGAATTAGTTTCGCTTTATTTCAGTTTCACGTAAGTAAACTCGCGCCAGGAGGAATACTGAAAATTTCTTTTATGATCTTTGTTGTAGAGTAATGTGAAATATAAAACTAAGTCGTGCTGTTAAAATTCCTCTCGTTCGCAGGTTCTTCCTCTTCCCCCTCCTCGCACTCACAGAGCGTGGCTGGTGGGGGGTGGGGTGGGGGGTGGTGTGAAGGGGCGGAAAATGCCCTATCCAGGCTGAGCGCTATGGCACGTGATCTGGGGTGCGACTCGCAAGCCAAATTGTTTACCACCCCTGATCTAGACAGTAGATCGTACCAAGCGAAAGATGTGATTAGGAAAAGTATTGGCTGGAGGGGCAAGTGAATTATACACCACCTCAACCTTTTCTAGCTCGCTTTCTTCTTGGTTGCGTCTAGCTCCATTCCTCAGTCGACAGAAATGGGAAGCCTTCGGTCAAACAGAATAATTTAGCTCTTTTAGCGCACATTTGCCTACTTTTGAGACCCTGTAATTCCGTAGCCAAGAAGCAGCAAAAACTTCATTGTTAAACATTATAGTTTTAATTAATTATTTTGTTTTTATACTGGTTGCTGGTGAGGAGAAAATTTAGTTATTAGTATTTTATTAATTATGTAATTCCTAAGCAGCCATATCACAGTCATCACAGTCGCTCAAGAAAGTTATAATTAAGCTTTACTTGTTTAATCAGAATCGGACGATGACTCTCCTTGTCCGCAGTCTTGATGATTCGAAGCGATCTGCAATCTTATGTAAATAAAATGTCGTGGTTTTCTTGCGTTGCGTAGTCAGTCGGGAAACACAGACCAAGCGGAAAGTTTGCGTTGATAGAGTTTAACTATCCGACGAAATAATGGAGCTCTTGGATCCAATAACTGCAGGTTCGTTTCCAATTCATCGGAAGTTCCCTTCTGCTAACCAACGAAACGACACCTCCGTGCAAATTTCCAATTAGAGAATACATATATAATATACGCCTTTGATGTAAATGCTCAGTATATATGCTCTTGATTTGCATACAATATATTTCCCATCTCTTTCGCCGGCCGCGGTGGTCTCGCGGTTCTAGGCACGCAGTCAGGAACCGTGCGACGGCTACGGTCGCAGGTTCGTATCCTGCCTCGGGCATGGATGTGTGTGATGTCCTTAGGTTAGTTAGGTTTAAGTAGTTATAAGTTCTAGGGGACTGATGACCACAGCAGTTGAGTCCCATAGTGCTCAGAGCCATTTGAACCATCTCTTTCTTCCAGTAATCTCGACAGCAAAATTACAATTATTTAATGTGGCTATTCGGCACGGAGAAAAACCTAGAAGTCCTCTCAAAACACACCAGAGAGAATATTACAAAGAGTATTTATGCGCTCATGGAATAGTAATAGTACTGTACTACTTTGCGCATCGATTCTGCGAGTATATAGATGGTCAAGTAGGAAACGTAATTCACTTATAGAATTGTGCAGGGATAATTAGTAGAATATAAAGAGATATCACAACATGAGAGAGCTGAGTAAGAGACAACTGTGTGAACCGAGCACACTGTTGCCAGACAAACCATGTTAACGATGACTGTTGTAATCGTTCCTTTTTGATGCTACTTAAATGCAGTGGTGCTGTAGAAATGGCAACACGACAACAGCATGCGTTTATAAAAGCGAGCCAAGGGAAACATTTTTTCTCTCAGATAGAAGATAGGACAGGTATGTGAATGCCCGCATCTCGTGGTCGTGCGTAGCGTTCTCGCTTCCCACGCCCAGGTTCCCGGGTTCGATTATTGGCAGGGTCAGGCATTTTCTCTGCCTCGTGATGGATGGGTGTTGTGTGATGTCCTTAGGTTAGTTAAGTTTAAGTAGTTCTAAGTTCTACGGGACTGATGACCATAGATGTTAAGTCCCATAGTGCTCAGAGCCATTTGAACCATTTTGAAGGTATGAGAACTTTCGTGTTGAAATCCTCTTTTTCTTTATGGTAAGTTTAGCACCCTCTCTGCGCCTGCACCCTTTCTTGAGGCCAATGTCACTGTTGTGTTGGCTGAAGTGCCAACACCGTGTTAGAGTGGAGGCCGAAACGCACGCGCTTTAGCTCACGCAGGCTGGCGTGAGGAGGGAAGAACTATACTGATTTTGCAAAAACAGACATAATGTCTTATGGGATAACAGCAATCAGTGATTTTATAATGTTACTTAAAAACCGTCTTGATTCCAAATTTTTTATTCATATATTCATTATATGAATAAAAAATTTGCAATCAAGACGGTTTTTAAGTAACATTATAACTATACTCACTTGAGGTCTGGAACATGACTAGGAATTAGAATTCAGAAAGCGGCCGTAATTATTTTGATACTTAACTTTAATCCATTAATGATGAACGTCGCTCTTGACGGTACATGATTCACAATATTACCTGTTCAGAAGACATAGTAACTGAATATGGCGCCTTGCTAGGTCATAGCCAATGGCGTAGCTAAAGGCTTTGCTAAACTCGTCTCTGCAAATGAGAGCGTATGTAGTCAGTGAACCATCGCTAGCAAAGTCGGCTGTACAACTGGGGCGAGTGCTAGGGAGTCTCTCTAGACCTGCCGTGTGGCGGCGCTCGGTCTGCTATCACTGATAGTGGCGACACGCGGGTCCGACGTATACTAACGGACCGCGGACGATTTAAAGGCTACCACCTAGCAAGTGTGGTGTATGGCGATGACACCACAGTCACCAATCCCTCGTTAAGTCTCTGTTGACGCTGAAAAGATTTTCATCACCAGGATTCGAACCGTCTACCTGCAAGACGAGTACCACAGAATTAGAGGGCGTTGCTACCTCTGTTCCGAAGGCTGGTCGTTGATTTGCTGAAAAATAAGAAGGTGTCAGACTTCCTTAATTTTGCACGAATGTAATACCGAAGGTCGACCGTAGGGAGGGAATAAGGGAGATTTATGGGAGATCGCAGTAACGGTGTCAGCCAGAGGTGCAGGAGACGTAGTTCAGAATCGCGGCTGGGATGGGAAGCAGCTGGTGCCGGCTGCGTAACTAATGGCTTGCGGAGGCGCCGTTTGTAAGGGCGCGCCTGCCCGCCGGCCCGCGAGACGTGTGGTCAGCCGGGGTCGGGCTGGTCCTTACTCAGCCCCCAGCTGCGCTCGCGTCGGCGGTGCGCGGGCAGCGGCGGCGGGCATGTGCCACTGGTCACTGTGACGAACAGAGACGGACGGCATTGTGTAAGGCGTGTTATCTTAGTGGGCAACGCGCTGCATTATTTGACAACGTTGGACAAGTGGAATACTGAGGAATTAAGAAATATTCTTCTAAATCCACTCCAAAACACTGTGAAGTGCAGGGCGGAGGGCAATTACAATTTGTACTTAGTAAATGAGTACCACGCGTTCACAGCCTATGTATTTATTCCAGTCTATCAGTCCATATCCTACTTTCCCCTCTAATTCCACCTGCCCCTCCCTCGTTTTCTCTGTCCACCTCCTCCTACCCCTCTCTCTATCCACCTCCTCCGTTACCCTTTCTCCTCCTCTCACTCGTCCCTCCCTGTCTTTGTCCACCATCTCATCTCCCTTCTCTCCATCCCTCTCTTCCTGTCTATGTCTATCTCGTCCATCCCCTTCGCTGTCTGTCCATCTCCCCGTTCTTCTCTCCTCTCTCCACAGTGCCATTGTAAGTAGGCTGCTTAGGTTTTTATGTTGGTAACGTCACCTAGCGCTCTGGATGAAAATCACTGACTGTGCTGTGTGCAGTATGTGGCTGGTGGGCATTGTTGAAATATTCGCTATTGTAGTGTTGGGCAGTTGGCTGTTAACAGCGCGTAGCGTTGCGCGGTTGGAGGTGGGCCGCCAGCAATGGTGGATGTGGTGGAGAGATGGCGGAGTTTTGAGAGCGGATGATCTGGACGAGTGTCCATCAGAGACAGCAAATTTGTAAGACTGGATGTCATGAACTGATATTTGAATCTTTTATTTAGCTGGCTGTAGTGGCGCTCGCTGTATTGCAGTAGTTCCAGTAACGAAGATTTTTGTGAGGTAAGTGATTTGTGAAAGGCATAGTTTAATGTTAGTCAGGGCCATTCTTTTGTAGGGATTATTGAAAGTCAGATTGCGTTGCGCTAAAAATATTGTGTGTCTGTTTAGTGTTGATCAGAATAAGTAAAGAGAGTAATGTCTGAATAGGTTCAGTTTTGCTCAGCTGTTTGAAAAGCAAATAATGTAAGAGATTTATCAGCACAGTCATTCATTAATTTTCCTAAGGGGACGTTTCAACATACTCATCCCCGTAGGGGTCTCTTGGTTCTTAATGCTACAGTGTTTCTTTCCATATGGCAACTAATATGTGAACCGACGCTTTTGGATGATCATTTTATCCATGTTTGACTGATTGATTTGAGGGAGGGAACCAATAGGCGAGGTCTCGGTCCCATCGGATTAGAGAAGATTGGCGAAGGAAGTTGGCCGTGCCCTTTCAGAGGAACCATCCCGGCATTTGCCTGAAGCGATTTGGGGAAATCACGGAAAACTGGACGCGAACTCGAACGGTGGTCTTCCCCCGATGTGAATCCACTGTGCTAACCATTACGACACCTCGTTCGGGTTTTACCCATGGCCTTGCTCGCAATCGCACTTATTAGATCTACTTCGCACATATTTAACGTATTTCATCCGCAGTTTCTACGCGTATTTCACATGTATGTCTAACGAATTTCGCCCTGCAATTTCATTTTCACGCAGTTTCGTGTTCATAACGTCCTATCTCCTCACCTATGTGCTGTACAACGATATAATTTTGCATGCAAATTCAGTTGTATCCGGCCGAGGAGAACGATCGGTTCTAGGCGCTACAGCCTGGAACCGCGCGACCGCTACGGTCGCAGGTTCGAATCCTGCTTTGGGCTTGGATGTGTGTGATGTCTTTAATTCAGTTAGGTTTAAGTACTTCTAAGTTGTTGGGGACTGATGACCTCAGATGTTAAGTCCCATAGTGCTCAGAGCCATTGGAACCATTTAAAACGCCATGCGTCATGTGGCAGTTCAACTACGTGGGCAGTGAAAATGTAGTAAGCGACAAACTTTCTTCCTTTCATAATTTTGCCTGGGCCGTTACTTAGAGACTTTGTTGGAAGTCTCTAAGTGCTCGGATTGTCATAGATGACTCACGTATGGGCATTCAACACCTCCGCCCTCCACCACCATTTTGATAGGTGGGTGATTGTTACCCCATGGAGATTCTTGCCAGACAGTAAATGATATGTGTACCAAGTTTGGCTGAAACGGTCCATTGGTTCAGGAGGAGATGTGGAACATACATACATCAACACTTTTTTATAATTTGTGTGGGTTAGGGCTTATTCCTGTTCCGTCCGCGTATGGAGCCAGGGGACACTGATTTCTTGACATCCTCAGTCCTGGGATTAGATTTAATGAATGGAAAGTTTTTATTGGTGGTGAATGCATTGCTCTGGGACAAAATAAGTTAAAAAAAGTTGGTGTGATTCACAAAAAATTAGAACAGGTACAAAGTGAATACTTCTTATGTCAGAAAATTGCTGACATATATGCTATACTCAGGAAAATCAAAATTAAACACCTACAAATTACGAAAACAATTCCGCTGAAATTTTTAAGGGCAGATCGTTGCGGCATATAGGCTAAGTACTACAGCAAAAAAGTCTGAATCATACTTGCAGACATCCTGCAAGGCGGACGGTGCTCTACACCACTACTCGGCTTTCCCTTTCCTGTTCCACTCGTAAATAGAGCGAGCGAAAAACAACTGCTACAGCACTAATTTTCTCATCTCTAGTCCGTACGCGCATTGTATTTTCGCGGTAGTGGAATCGTTCTGCTGTCAACTTCTAGCACCAGTTTTCTAAATTTATTTGATAGTGATCCTCGAAAAGAACGCCGCATTCCCTCCAGGGATTCCGATTTCAGTTCCCAAATCATGTCCACAATACTCGTATGTTGATAGAACCTACCATTAACAAAAAATAAATAAATAAATAAATAAATAAATAAATAAAAAATACAAAATCGAGCAGCTCGTTTCTGAATTTTTTACATGTCTTCCTTCGATCAGACCTGATGCGGATCGCAAACACTCGAGCAGTACTCAAGAACTGGTCGCATTAGCGTCCTCTATGCATCTCCTTTGCAGGTGAATCACACTTTGCTAAAATTATCCCAATATTCCGAAGTCCAGTATTCGCCTTTCCTACCACAATCCTCAAGTGCTCGTTCCATTTCATATCACTTTTCAGACATTAAAAAAACGTGATTGTGTCGAGCAGGATACTACAATGCTGTATCCAAACTTTACTGGTTTGTTTTTCCTACTCAAACGCATTTACTTCACGTACACAACAGCATAATCAGCAAATATCCATATATTGCAGCACACCTTATGGCGAATAATTTATGTATGTATAAAAATAATTCCTGTCCCGTCACACTTCCCGGAGTCACACCTGACATTCTCCTGTCTCTGATGAACACTCGCACGTCGAGGACAGCATACTGGGTTCTGTTACGAGCACTCACATATCTGGGAACCTATTGCATATGCTCATACCTTGTTAAAAGTGTGCAATGGGGCACCGTGTCAATCCGTTTCTGTCATCTAGAAATATGGTATCCGTCTTTTGCCATTCATCCATAGTTCGTAGTATTATGTGAGAAAAGGGCAAGCTGAGTTTCGCATGATCGATGCTTTGCAAAACCGTGCTGATTCGTGTACATAACCTTCTCGGTCTTCAAGGAAGTTTATTATATTCGAACTGAGAATATGTTCAAGAATTATGCAGCAAACCGATGTTAATTGTATTGGTCCGTTCATTTATCCTTCTTATATACCGGAGTGACGTGCACTTTTGGGACTTCGCGCTGGGCGAAAGTTTGACGATAAATTCAGGCGTAGAGCCTAATTGGGATTCCGTTCGGACCTGGCGATTTACTTGCTTTCAACTCTTTCAATTGTTTCTGTGTGCCAGGGGTGGTTATTACTATGTCGTCCACATGGGAATATGCGCGATGGTGAAACGGCGGTATGTTCGTACGATTCCCCTGCGAGAACGACTTTGTAAACGCGAAATTTAAAACTTCGGCTTTGATTTTGCTATAATCCATTGCCATACCAGACTGGTCAACGAGTGACTGGATTGACGCCTTAGACCTGTTTTGCGAGTTTACATAGGACCAGAAGTTTCTCGGATGTATTATTGTGATGAAGTAAACAACAGCTTATTAAATAGTGTAGGGAATGTTAGCTTGTAACAGCATGTTATAAATATTTGCATTCCATTCCAAAATTACTAAGAACAAACAGAAATAACCTCTACTTCTTTTAGACATGGTAACACTCCAATAAACATCTTTCTTCAAGCATCTGCCATTTACGGGGAATAAGCAGAAACGAAAATAATTAATGCAGAGAAATTGCATGATGGAAAGTATGTGCTACGACCAGGCATGGCGAGTTTAGTTTATTCCCCGAGCTAGAAAGAGAAATGATGTAGAATATGTGCTACTTTCGGACACGCTATATACGGACTTATGAGGTTAGAGTGCTCTGTGCGCAGTGTAATAATTCTGATCTAATTCTCACGATCCGTACGGAAGTGATATGCGAGTGGTCTCGCGGTGCGAGTTGTAGTATGTGCCCAGGTTCATCACTTGAAGCTGGTTCTTGAAATATGGTAAATGATCTTTCTCGAAATATTTTGTGCCGCTTTTCGTGCATCTGCTGTTTCAATTTCTTCAGTATCTTCCTGACGCTCTCCCATGCGTCAGACAAAACTGAAACCATGCGTGCTGCCCTTCATTGTGTCCGTTTAATATCCCCTGTAAGCCCTATTTCGTACGGTCCCACACACCTGAGCAGTATTCTACGAGTCGTACAATTGTTTCCTAAGCTATCGCCTTTGTATAGCTATTCAATTTCCCTAGTATTGTAGCAATGAAGTCTGCCACCTGGTTTATCCACCACTGAGTTAGTGTGATCATTCCATTTCATATCATACACACGAAGGTATTTCTATGATCCGATTCCAGTTTTGATTCATTTATATTGCTCTCATAGGAGACTACGTATTTGCTTTCGTGAAAAGGGTAATTTTACATTTAAAACAAATGCCAATCTTTGCACACTCTGTAGTCTCCTCAAGATTCGACTGCATATTTTTGCAGCTTTTTCAGACCGTTCTCCACTACAGATATGCAATGTACCTGCGAAAAGCTTGAGATTATTCTTAATATTGACTGCAAGGTCGTTAATGAGCAAAATGAAAAGTCTCTTCACGCAAATGTCGGTAAGGTTCCTTCAACAAGGCCAGATCCGACCACCTGACCTCTTCATTTTAAATACCTGCCTGCATTCATATATCTGCATGTATTACTTGTATTAAGTTGACAGATCCTGTATCATTGTAAATCAGTCCTTCTACAGATAAACGACTGGCACTGATACTGAAATGTAACCGGATGATCAGCCGACAAGAATATATCTACCTAGCTAACACTAGACGTGAGTTAACAAGCAGCCTACCTCTTTCTATAATTCCGGATGGCGTTGAATGCTGTAAGACATCCTCAACAGGCAAGATGTCCGGTTTCCTCGGTTGATATTCAAATGGTTCAAATGAGCACTATGCGACTTAACTTCTGAGGTCATCAGCCTGGCTAACCTAAGGACATCACACACAACCATGCCCGAGGCAGGATTCGAACCTGCGACAGTAACAGTCGCTCGGCTCCAGACTGTAGTGCCTAGAACCGCACGGCCACTCCGGCCGGCTCTTCGGTTGATGTCTGACGAACAGTACGCTGTTAGCTATATTGACATATGATGAGAATCGTGAAAGCGTAGTCGGATCTCTGATGTGCTTAGTAAACCCAAAAACGTTGTATCATACAGGATCAGCAGCACTGTGAGACTGTTCGCTGGCGATGCTGTCTATAGAAAAGAATCGTCTAGGAATTGTTATGATACGCCTCCCAGTTTCACTGTCCCAGAAGTTTCACTATAGCAAACATTACGCTGCAGAGCGAAATATGCATTCATTCTCTGTACACAGACAACACTAAAGTTTAAGCACTAGATAGCTGATGGCTTCCACGATGTTATCTTCAAATAGGAATACCGACGTCATCACTTTTATTGCGAAACTTTTAGCCTCTACTTATCTCATTTCCAGTCCATATATTTGATATACGAATGTAACGCGATCTGAAGAGCTAATCGACAGGAAGTTTCAGATATGTGCGGAATCAAATTGCTCGCTGCGGGCGAGGCGCGCTGGGGGAAATAAATCCGGGCGCCAGACAAAGACTTGCGATAGCAGGTGGTCCCTACTTTGTGTGTATCAAAGGCAAACCAATATTCGAGGATGAAACCGGAAATTTAGAATCCGACTCAATGAAGCGTTTGTCGACCCGACCTGTGTTCACTATTTAACAGCATGTAGACAAGAAACGTCTGATGATGACTGTTCGACAAATCATGAAATATTAGTGCTAGCTCAATTTTCATTCATAACTTAGGCTTTGGAGGCCTTATTTTCTGTTGGAAAACAGTATGGACGCTTTGGTAAGATTGTGGTTTCGTCAGTGCTGTCAACGACATAAAAACTTATAGAAGTATCTTTATCGTTACGGGGATTACTTTTAAGGTTCCTTTTAGGATAACAGGTCTTCAGTGCTGATCTCTCTTTCGGAAGGAGATCAGATTTAGGCTGTCGGCGATTTCCCTCAGTCGATTAAGAAAGATGCATAGAGTTCACCAGATTTCCTCCCTCATCCTTGTCCAACCAAAGCTTGTACAGAGAGTCTGATTGGACGCTAACCCACAATCTTCCTCCTTACCCTAATTTCTTTGCAATTCATACCTATTTATTTGACATCACTTGATATAAAGTTGTATCACGGCGGATGGTATGTTTCATTACAGAATTTTAATTCATTTTTGTCTAGAATAGGTATAACTATAAAAATAAATATTAGTTTGAAGACTCGCCATTCTCGGTTTCCCACTTCCATATCGGACGCATTGTACGGTCCTGTCCTAACTGTTTTCATGTCTCGGGTCGACATTTCTCGTAGCCTGTTGCGACCCGCCAAGAATTCCTGTCCTGTGCCTCTTCGTCTCAGAAAGGCACTCACATCCAACGCCCTCAATAACTTTTTTGTATGTATTACGTACTGTGTCTTCCCCTACAGTTTTTACCATCTGCATCTCCCTCTAGTACCATGGCAGTTATTACATGATGTAACACTTGTCCAATCATCATGTCCCTTCCTCTGGCCAGTGTTTTCCATATGTTCTTCTCTTCGCCCATTCTGCAGAGGACTTCGTCATTCCTTGCCTATCAGTCAACCCAACTTGAAGAAGTGGGGTGTCAGTATTGATAAAGTTTGTGAATATGGAGCTAGGCAGGACTCTCGTTGCTTTGCAGTTATCTGGGTGAACACTGTTGCAGGGAAGACTTGTTTGCATTGAATGATTGTACCGTTCTGATTGCTGAATATTGGACGCATAAGGCGTGAAATTCTCACGGTCTTTAATATTACATGTATTATAGTAATTTTTATAGTATTTTTTTACTCGGTTAGATAAATAACTGCTTCCGTAGCACCACATCTCAAACGCTTCGGTTGTGTTCTTTCCCAGTTTTCCCACAGAATTCCTCAACTTCGTGTTCATCAAGTTTGATGTTATATTTACGGCTAAACTAATTTCTGACACTCCTTATTACTTTCGTCTTTCTTCGGTTTACTCTCAGTCCATAATCTGTGCACATTAGATTGTTCATTCCATTCAACAAATCTTCTAATCGTCTTCACTTTAGCCCATCTGATCACTGATACCATTTCAATTTCTCAATTTCAGTTTTGAACCGACTATTGAACCTATCTTTCATTTATGTGACCGCTTCGCGTAGGGGTAGAAGACAGCATTTAGTGCATCTTTCACTATTTTCCATTATCGAATTTTATCGCGTATTATGTTAATTATTTTTTGTTACTGTGAAAATGTAATATTTTCTGTCTAACTATTCGCTGTTGTGTTTTCCAGGTAATTTAACGATGCTGTTGTCCACTCCAGTATAGCGTCACTGCAGTGAGTACATACTTTCATAGACACGATTATATGATCAAACGCTTTTATAAAAAAGACCATAGAAACGTGTCTTAAATAGGGTGTAATGAAATGGGGATTTGCAAACAGAAATATTTTGTTGTGTAAGCTAGGCGGAAATATTACTCACTGACCAAAAATTTACTACCTACATTTTGTTGAGTATGATGATGTTTATAAACGTATCAGTCGCGAATTTCCACTACCCCTATTTTCATAATATTAGGTTCCACTGATAAGTTAATGATGCCGTTAACCACGTCACTGTACTGATCCTGTAATGAATAGAAGTGGTAAAAAATACCAGGGTACTGAGTATTCAGACTATCGTGCCTACCCAGGGTCGGCTGCCATGCCTTGGCACGTGCTATAGCCCTTAGCTTCATTGCACTTTTTCCCCATTGTCACGGCACGCTATCTGAGCGCTTCGAGGGGGGAGATGGGGGAACTGCGAACGTGTCGCATTTAAATGGCAGAGAAGTCGCACTGCATGGGTATTGGTTTTATATTTCGCTTTTCTGAGCGACGTGCATCACAAACAAAAAAAATTCTCAATGTCATTTAATTATTGTTGGCGCTCTGAAGCCACATTATAATTTGTATCTGGTACAAAGTGTCCACTTACTGACCGACGCAGACAGTTTCACATGTTTCGCTCTTAAGTTGTCACTTAATCGTGACTTACTCAGTTCCATAACGGAAAAAAAGTCTTTCACACAAATGTCTTTCGAAATACTGTATCACTTTTGCAACTTCATTATGGAGACGTGGAAGATCTAACTGAGGAAAGCAATGTAAATGTCGTGGACAGTGATACCGTGAAAAGATTTGTCATTAAAACGGGGATTACCTTTCAAGTTAATCAGTTACATCTGCACAATCACAGGGGCGCATTCAACTGAAAAGGCAAATGGCCTCTGTAACAGCTCCAAAACAGATGTAATGTTGACGGTCTCCTCAGAATGTTTAGCAAACAATCCTTGGAATTCTTTGATGGGCACAATTAATTTTTCAAAACTGACATTTTCTTGAACAGTAATAAGCTTAGGGAAGTGGATCGTGATTTGTCAGAATGTGTCCCTTCTATATCGCGATTTTCTTTTTAAACGCATCCCCATCGTAACAGAAACAAGTTGTTTCTGACCTTGCAATGTGTTATTACGGCAGTATGCAGACAAGTAGATTTAAAATGCGATGTCTGTTATCCATTCCGCAAACTCTATTTTTCGTTTCAGCATTCGTTTTTCCTTCATAAATTCAACAAAAACAAGTATTAAATCGGAAAAACCATTGCAGGTAAGCCCCTTGATTTTACCAACAACGTTTTAAAAATAATACATAACGTCTCCATACTCTCCGTCCATTTCCATCGAAAACTGTTGCAACTAACAATGGAACAATGCGCGCGACTTCAGAAATTTCTTCACTCGGTGCTTGTCTGCTAATTTAGCAAAAAGTGCCTGTTGGTGCACAGGACAGTGAATCCCTTCTGTCGATCGTTGTAATTTTTTTGTTCTTTCATCGTCAACTGAATCTCTAAATTCTTTCTGCATGGTATTGTAATATAGGTTCATAGCAAATATGCATTACCCGTCGCTTATGCGACCGCATAATAGATATTGAAAATTCTCACCCTGTCTCTTCTGTCATTCCCATTCATTTATTCTCAACCTCTCTCTTCTGTCATTCCTATTAATTTTTAAAGATTTATGAAGATAGATCGCTAGACTGTCTCTTTCTGTGCAAACAGCGACTAGACCTGTGAACTTCATTCATGCTTTATAAATAGCGGAGGGTATACAGCTCTATCATTACGATTTTGCAGAAATAGAGAGACTGCGCCGACAGAAAACTGCCACGCCGCAATACCAAATCAAATGTCGCGCTGTTCCAAGTACTTCCGGGAAGGAACGAACAGACCGGACACCGGCGAGTCCTGCAGTAACCAGTTACTTGTGTTGGACAGTTATTTTATAAGCGGCCAACATTGAATACCACCCGCCTACGGAAGTGCCGCTGACCACGAGGAACAGAGCGCCGGATGTGCGTCGTGGTCGATCAGGCAGCCGTTTGCAGGTCTAGTGGCATCAGCGACACAGTGCGCTAATCAGGGATATTGCAGGACCCCAAATGCTTCGCAGTTCTTCAGAACATTTCTTTCGTCTTTCAGTTGATTGCCTTGCTATACAGCTAGAACCTAAAGTGGACCGAGAAAATTTCGGAGGCTGGTCAGGGTTATCACGACAAAATGTTGTCGTAAGGGACCATAGTCCCCAGTGGCGCACTACAAACTGCATTTAGTTTGATCCGTTGGATACCGATTATCATTGCGTCTAACTTGCACTGAAAATATTTGCGCAGCAGTGCAAAAGGTGACTGTGATCGCTCTATGTCTTGCTTGGAAACAGACTTGTTCACGGTACTTGTTGACAACAGTAATGGCTTCTTTATTCTTCAGTCTGAAGCATCCTTTCATTATTGCTGGGGTATGTCACGGTTTTATCCTTGCGGTAGTGTTACTTGAACGATAGCAGTAATACACTGCAGGTTTACTGATGAAGGGTTTACCAGTATGCATCTCGTCTACGGGTTCATTAAATACAATGGAACAGCGACATAACATTATGCTGAGTTGTCCCGCCGACGCCAACCATTTCACATGACTTTTGCGTCTGTATGTTGTGCTGTGTGTTTGGATGATTGCATGTGACAAGTTCTTTCACTGTAGTGATGGTATTTTACAGAAACAAAGACAACTGGGGTAATGAAACGAATAAATCATAGCTATAGTATTACTTTGTTATCACACCACTGTTTTATTATACTCAGAAAATATCCATGAACACCCTAGAAAATTTTATAGGTGGAATTCGGATTCACCCTGTATAGTGGAAGTCATGTACTCTATGTGATCAAAAGTATCCGGACACCTGGCTGAAAAGTACTTAAAAGTTCTCGGCGCCCACCATCGGTAATGCTGGAATTCAGTATGGTGTTGTCCCACCCTTAGCCTTGATGACAGCTTCCACTCTCGCAGGCATATGTTCAGTCAGGTTCTGGAAGATTTCTTGGGGAATGGCAGCCCATTCTTCACGGAGTGCTTCACTAAGGAAACGTATCGATGTCGGTTGGTGAGGTCTGGCACGAAGTCGGCGTTCCAAACATCCTAAAGTAAAGTTGTTCTATAGACTTCAGGTCAGGTCTCTGTGCAGGCAAGTCCATTACAGGTATGTTATTGTGGTGTAACCACTCCGCCACAGGCCGTGCATTACGAACAGGTGCTCGATCGTGTTGAAAGATGCAATCGCCATTACCGAATTGCTCTCCAACAGTGGGAAGCAATAAGGTGCTTAAAACATCAATGTAGGCCTTGCTGTGATAGTGTCACGCAAAACAACAAGTTGTGCAAGCACCCTCCATGAGAAACACGGCCACACCATGACACCACCGCCTCCGAATTTTACTTTTGCCACTACACACGCTGGCAGATGACGTTCACCAGGCATTCGCCATACCAACACCCTGCCATCGGATCGCCACATTATGCACCGTGATTCGTCACTCCACACAACGTTTTTCCACTGTTCAGTCGTCCAATGTTTACGTTCCTTGCACCAAGCGAGGCGTCGTTTGGCATTTACCGGTGTGATGTGTGGCTTATAAGCAACCGCTCTACCATCAAGCCAGTGGTTAGCACACTGGACTCGCATTCGGGAAGACGACCGTTCAATCCCGCGTCCGGCCATTATGATTTATGTTTTCCGTGATTTCCCTAAATCACTCCAGGCAAATGCCGGGATGGTTCCTTCGAAAGGGCACGGCCGATTTCCTTCCATAATCCGATGAGACCGATGACCTAGCTGGTTGGTCTCCTCCCCCAAACAACCCTATCCAACTCAACCGCTCGACCACGAATCAACGTTTTCTCACCTCCCACCTAACTGTCATAATACTTGCAGTGAATTCTGAGGCAGTTTGGAATTCCTGTGTGATTTTCAGGATAGATGTATGCCTATTACACGTTATGACCCTATTCAACTGTCGGCGGTCTCTGTCAGTCAACAGACGAGGTCCGCTTGTACGTTTTTATGATGTATGTGTCCCTTCGCGTTTTCACTTCACTATCACATCGGAAAAAGTAGACCTTGGGATGTTTAGAAGTGTGGAAATTTCGCCTACAGACGTATGACACAAGTGACACAGCATCAACTGACCACGTTCGAAGTCCGTGAGTTCTGCGGAGTGCCCCATTCTGGTCTATCACAATGTCTGATGACTATTAAGGTAGCTGATATGGAATACCTGGCAGTAGGTTCAAGTGGCTCTGAGCACTATGGGACTTAACAACTGAAGTCATCAGTCCCCTAAACTTAGAACTACTTAAACCTAACTAACCTAAGGACATCACACACATCCATGCCCGAGGCAGGATTCGAACCTGCGACCAGAGCAACAGTGCGGTTCCGGACTGAAGCGCATAGAACCGCTCGGCAACAAGACCAGGAGTAACAGTACATGCGAAAGTTATTTTCGATATTTCACTGAAAAAATACGGCAACCAGCCACTTTTTAAAGCGTTTTTTTTATTTACGCCAATATGCATTTCGGGTTTGCACCCATCTTCAGCTGGCAAATTACATGGATCTTCAGTTACTACAGTAGTACAATCTCGACAGCAGTTTGGATGCTGCAGCAGGCCTGTGCAAAAGCAACGACTCCAATCATTTACTTCAATTTCGCGAGTTTAAAGTCACACACTATCAGTTGTTCATTTTACTTACATTCTCCTCTCCTTGTTTTTTCTTGGCTTTTCTTCTTTTTTGCAACAACACAAACAGTTTTTATCGCGTATTTTGCACAGGCGCACCGTGTTATCCGCCATGTTATCGACTGACAGTTTTTGTTTACCTACAAATGGTTTATCTATGGACAGAGTTATATTTTTACGAAATTTTGAGGTTCTAAGATAAGCTATTGTTTTCTAAATATTGACTTGGCTGATAGAAGTATTCTAAGTACGGTGTATACTTTTTTTGTAGTATTGAAGATAATAAACTTATATAACACATTTATACAAAGCAGTAATTCATACATTTACAATATAACAAAGATAGACTTATTTTCGGCTTTAGGTTTTGCACACCAGTGTAGTAATACGTTGCACTTTAATAAGGACGCTGTTTTTCAAGACGACAACACAAAAATTCGTATTTACAGCCCCAATCATGTTCTGTCTAACTAAGATTCTAGTAACCTAAAGTGTTTAAGAAAAGTCGTATTTCGGAACCTCCGAGAGTTACTGATGAAACAAATCTTTATTAACAACAGGTTTCCATCATCTGATTACTTTCCGGTATAACGGA
Source organism: Schistocerca gregaria (assembly GCF_023897955.1). Lineage (NCBI taxonomy): Eukaryota > Metazoa > Arthropoda > Insecta > Orthoptera > Acrididae > Schistocerca > Schistocerca gregaria. The sequence goes on from NC_064921.1 coordinate 139,800,947, forward strand.
GTTACTTACAACAGGCTTATGGCAATATCATTATGTGGAAGCAAGTGAAATAAAAAGTGAAAGGATCCTACGTTAGCGCTATCTATAGCAAAATGCATATTACATCACTGTATACGCAATTGTATGCGTCACTATTGATGGGAGTAACGCAGGGTGGCCATTAATTTTATTTTTATTGACGCCGCAGTTAGCCGTACACTCCGTGATTTATAATTTTATGATATCTTCGTTGACCAACTGATCTATACCAGTAGTCTATGGAGGTTTATTTGTACGAGGTGCATTCAAGTTCTAAGGCCTCCGACTTTTTTTCTAATTAACTACTCACCCGAAATCGATGAAACTGGCGTTTCTTCTCGACGTAATCGCCCTGACGACGTACACATTTTTCACAACGCTGACGCCATGATTCCGTGGCAGCGGCGAAGGCTTCTTTAGCAGTCTGTTTTGACCACTGGAAAATCGCTGAGGCAACAGCAGCACGGCTGGTGAATGTGCGGCCACGGAGAGTGTCTTTCATTGTTGGAAATAGCCAAAAGTCACTAGGAGCCAGGTCAGGTGAGCAGGGAGCATGAGGAATCACTTCAAGGTTGTTGTTATCACGAAGAAACTGATGCGTAACGTTAGCTCGATGTGCGGGTGCTTTGTCTTGGTGAAACAGCACACGTGCAGCCCTTCCCGGATGTTTTTGTTGCAGTGCAGGAAGGAATTTGTTCTTCAAAACATTTTCGTAGGATGCACCTGTTACCATAGTGCCCTTTGGAACGCAATGGGTAAGGATTACGCCCTCGCTGTCCCAGTACATGGACACCATCATTTTTTCAGCACTGGCGGTTACCCGAAATTTTTTGGTAGCGGTGAATCTGTGTGCTTCCATTGAGCTGACTGGCGCTTTGTTTCTGCATTGAAAAAATGCATCCACGTCTCATCAATTGTCACAACCGACGAAAAGAAAGTCCCATTCATGCTGTCGTTGCGCGTCAACATTGCTTGGCAACATTCCACAAGGGCAGGCATGTGGTCGTCTGTCAGCATTCGTGGCACCCACCTGGATGACACTTTCCGCATTTTCAGGTCGTCGTGCAGGATTGTGTGCACAGAACCCACAGAAATGCCAACTCTGGAGGCGATCTGTTCAACAGTCATTCGGCGATCCCCCAAAACAATTCTCTCCACTTTCTCCATCATGTCGTCAGACCGGCTTGTGCGAGCCCGAGGTTGTTTCTGTTTGTTGTCACACGATGTTCTTCCTTCATTAAACTGTCGCACCCACGAACGCACTTTCGACACATCCATAACTCTGTCACCACATGTCTCCTTCAACTGTTGATGAATTTCAATTGGTTTCACACCAAGCAAATTCAGAAAACGAATGATTGCACGCTGTTCAAGTAAGGAAAACGTCGCCATTTTATGTATTTAAAACAGTTCTCATTCTCGCCGCTGGCGGTAAAATTCCATCTGCCGTATGGTGCTGCCATCTCTGGGACGTATTGACAATGAACGCGGCCTCATTTTAAAACAATGCGCATGTTTCTATCACTTTCCAGTCCGGAGAAAAAAAATCGGAGGCCTTAGAACTTGAATGCACCTTGTACTGTAGGCTTCATGTGAAAACCAGTTTATTTGCCAAATCGCTATGTTAACACAATTACAATTGATGTTAAGAAGAAGACTGCAGTCCAAATTTACAGATCGTCTCCTGCACTGAATAATCCTGTCAGCAACCAGAATATTTACTTCATCAGCAGCCCTTGGTAGCTTTGAAATATGACCTTTTGTTCAAATACTTTCTTACTGTGAGAAACCAGCAGCATAAAATAAATTATTTATCTTGTCTATATGAGCCTTATGGGCTTGTTTATCATAGCTCAGGGAAGAGAATCCGACCACATTTCTTCCTCATATCCAATGGAATTCTGCTGCATGCCTTGACGAACAGCTTTAACAAATTAAAATCTGAATGGATGCATTCCCTCACGAACCGCAAGAACACCGCTAAAGTGTTGTACAGTGAATCACGTCGCACCGGCGTCTTCATAACGAACGGCTTCGGTCCACAATCGTCTTTGTATTTTAATCTTGTGAACACGCATATATTCTTCTAATTGTGGCACCGCTTGGTGGAAGGTACTTGGTATGAGAAGGTGGTGAGCGTTTTCCATGAAGCCATTGTTTCACTTGAATTAGTCGTAGCTTCTGAGGTACAGAAATATTTCCACTGTTGAGGATGGCAACTTTCCAGAAGTTGCTCTCACAAGCGCCTCTTTCTGGACAAGGAGCTGGTGTCAGCTCGTAAACTTCCACGTCGTTTCTTTTCGCCTGGTACCAAAGCAAAAATCCTGAGAGGACAGTGTACTAGAAGGATGCTACATATTCGACGTTTTTGTCTGGAAATAAAGAGCTTCGGAGCACTCTTTGTCTCTCTGTTCTATTCAGAGCCACTCATTGAGAAGACATTTCTATAATTCTTTCCACATTCCTCCGAACTTTTAAAGCACTTTTCTCTTCGTGCTGATACAGTAAACATATAGCTTTACGACGTGCTACACACACACACAAACACACACACACACACACTCACGCACACACACACACACACACACACACACACACACACACTCACACTCACGCACACACACACACACACACACACACACACACATACACACATACACACACACACCCCTAACCCAACGCCCTGAAAACAAGACATCATTGAACGTCAGACCGCATTCTCAATGATCTTGTTTTACTAAAAATAGGCTATTGTGTATAATGGTGTTTAGTCAGAATCTTAGTATGTAATATTCGTTTATATCGTTTAGGACTTATATCTCTATTGAACTATTAATAACATCCCTATTTTTAATTTCCTGCAACAGAAGTGTAATTAATATTATTTCGCATGACCAATCGCAAGACCATTGAGCATCCGCAGCTTAAAAAAAAAAGTTTACGCCCTGTGGAATATCCAGTGATATAAAATCAGTTCGTTCCAAATTGGAATATTTATCTTCTTTATAAAAAGGTAGCGTGTAATGTCCACGCTTCAATAAATTACAGATAGACGTTTAGTGATTGTATTTGTATTATTCTGAATTCAGATCTAACGTAGTTAACGAACTCTGTAAAAAGGTCGACCATTAATTAGAAAACAGTAATAGCAACAGAACAGTGCAGCACCTCACACATGACAAACATCACGAATAAATGCTATGATACAGGAGAAACGCACCTGGAAACGGGAATAATTTCCGTAATGCGTCGTACGAAAGATATATAAAAAGAAAATCGTGACTGGTGGTAAAAAAGATTATTTTATACACAAACGCAATGGTTTTACAGTTTCATGGTTTCGCTAGTCATTTATAATGGACGAAAGAAAATTAGCTGTTTCGGCCTGTACGCTTTTGTGCTGTACGTGTCCCTTCACGTTTCCACTTCACTGTAACATCGGAAACAGTGTACCTAGGGATGTTTAGGGTTGTGGAAACCTCGCGTACAGACGTATGACACAAGTGACACCGAATCACCTGACCACGTTCGAAGTCCGTGAGATCCGCGGAGTGCCCTATTCTGCTCTCTCATGATTTCTAATGGTCGCTGATATGGAGTACCTGGCAGTAGGTGGCAGCACAATGCACCTGAAATGAAAAACGTATGTTTTTGGGGGTGTATGGATACTTGTGATCACATAGTGTACGTTCTGCTGTCAGCACGAGACTACGCTTGATTATGCCCATGATGAAATAAGATGACAGTCCACCACTCTTTCGTTTTTTATTCAGTAATAAATTTGTATTAGTGATACCACGCAATATCCGTATCTGTACATAAATGAGTGTCTGTTCGGAACTTAACCTTCCTTCTCTGCCGAAGACCAACTCCTTAACCTTGTCCACCTTCTCTCCCTCCAGCTTAACTCCTGTCGCTTCGCCATTTTTGTTTCGCTCGTCCTCCAAAATGCCTACGACCGCGTCTGGCATCGCGGGCTCCTCTTTAAACTCCAAACCTACGCCCTGCCTATCAATTTTGTCCGTCTGGTCGCTTTCTTCCTCTCACACCTTTCTTCCTATGTCACCATCCACAACACCAAATCCCGTATCTTTTACCCCACTGCTGGCGTCCGCCAGGGCTCCGTCCTCTCCCCTGTATCTCATGTACACCACCAATATGCCTCAGCCACTCCCCCCCCCCCCCCCCCACCCGTCCACCTTTTCCATACGCTGATGACACTGCCTTCCTGGCTCTCTATCCTCCCCTTCAACCGTCCCAACGCACCCTCCAAACCCACCTTGACCAGTTCACCACTTCGTGCAACCAGCGGTTCCTTCGTCTTAACTCCTCCAAAACCCAAGCAATCATCATAGGCCGCACCACGTGCTACTTCCATCTCCATGATTTCTACCTCACCATTTATGGTCGTCCCATCCAGCTCACCCCCACCCTGAGGTACCTTGGCCTCAGCCTCGACTGTCACCTCACCTGGACCCCTCACCTCCTGACAATCCAGCAGAAAGCCCATTCCTGCCTCTGCGTCCTGAGACTCCTGTCTGGCTGGACATGGGGATTGCATCCTTCCACCATCCACCACACCTACAATTCCCTCATCCGTCCAATCCCCTGTCATGCCAGCCTAGCCTGGATCGCTGCCTCCACCCACTTTTACAAGGCCCTCCAAATCCTCAAACACCATGCGCTCCACCTTGCCTTCCATATCTGTCTTCCCTCCCCCACATGGCTCCTATATGACCTCATTCCCTTCCCCCACCTCCTCCTTTTCCTCCAACATCTCCGTATCCTGTAACCTGCCCGCTGGCTTCATCCCTCCACCCCCTGGTTTCCTCCTTCCTCTCCACCCCCCGCCCATTGCCACGCCTCTATCGTTATATCCCTCCCTCTCTCCACCTCCTCACCCTCCATCATCAGGGCAATTTCCAGCACCTACCCCTCCCAGATGTTGAACTTCGCCATGACATCTACCTGTTCTTCTAACTGTAACCTGGCCTTGTTCCCTCCCCAAGGCCCCCTTTTTCATCTTCCCTCCTTCTCCCAGTGTGGATTTCCCTCCTTCCCCCTGAGTTCCTGCACCCCCTATCCCGTCCCTTCCCTCTCCAGCCGTCCTTCGACACGCCCTTCACCTCATCCCCCTTTCTCTCCCCTCCTCCTCTCTCCTTTTCCCCTTTCCCTTGTACCCCCCACCCCCTCTCTGTCCTGACAGGTCCTCCCAGGCTTTTATCCATTACCTGTGTGCTGCATCACTGTTGGGTTTCGGTACTGTTACACAGTGTCATCTAGTGATGTGGTTTTAATTGTGGGCTCGACCTGTTTTTCTTTGGTGACTGTTCGTTGCCACACCGTCCCTCATGTAGCTGTTTTAATCGTTCTACAAATTTTTATGCTCTGGCCGAATTTTGCCTGGTGCCTTTTAATGTTGCGAGTGCTTTTCTTTTGTAACTTTTTAAAGAAAATTTTATCTTCGGTTTACAGTCACCGCTTTGTATGCTTTATTTTCTTCTTTTCCGCCTTTTTTGTTTCCATTTTCCGCCACGCTATCTTCTTCATATTGTTTTTAAATGTCTTTCTGTCTATTTATGTCTCTCTGCTGAGGAGCGGCGCTTATGCTGCTGCCAGTGCGTCCCTGGTGGGGAATGGAAATGACAATAAAGGGAAAAAAATATTCGGAACGTATGATCTCATCATGTAATGGCGCGATTTACAAGTGGTTTCTTGCAAAATCATCGCCAATGTCTGGAGAAAGTTTGTAGGTACATTGCTTTTCCAGCAACAAGGTACAAGCTTTGCGTTAAAACTGATTGCGACAAAGACAACACTGCACTTCCCGATGTTACAAAAGCCATCAGTGGCTTTGTGAACCTGCTTCTTTGGCAACAGAGATTACTGATTATCAATAGAATCTGATTCACTATCCGTGAACAAACTACAGACGAGTCTGTGTCCTACAATCTATTGGGGGCGTCTTGAATGCGGACTGCAATTTAAGTTGTCCAATTGAGCTTTTGATTTCGTTGGCTCCTCCTGGTGTCCTGCCGCATACGTTGTCAGTCAAAATCGGAACATCAATATTTCATCTGCGCAAGATTAATCCTCCTCGACTGCGCAGTGGAACCAGGCTAACCGTCATAAACGTTATGCCAAGCGTCATTGAGACGTCAGTTCTGAATGGCATGTGAAACGGAGATGTGGTCATTCTGCATAATCTTATCATTCCCACCAACATGCCACTGCATTTCAAATGACTGCAGTTCATCATTCGACTAGCATTCTCAATTACCATCAACAAAGCCCAAGGTCAGTCGCTTGAAGGGTGTGGATTAAATCTGGAAAATCCATGATTTTCCCGTGGTCAGTTGTATGTTGGATGCTCACAAGTGGAACAGCAGAAAGTATTGCCTCTGAAAAAGACGAAAAATACTGTACATAACAAAGTACTTAAATAAACTTATTCACGTACAACGCAGTGACGATGAAATCATTCCTTTATTTATTTTCTACATGTGTAAGTTCCGCTTCGATGATATGTATCTACTTCCAATAAACTATGAAAGAACTGAAAGAGGCTTTGCAACGCATGCCGGAATTAGCTAGTACCTCACAAAAAAGTAGAACATATCAAAGAAAATGATCACACTTTTCGTCCATTATCTGTCTCCTCGATGCGACCGTGTTAGTGGGGAATCCTACCCAGACCCACGGATAACATCACGGTCCCACATCCCTTGATGTCCTGGAATAGTAACTAACAAATACGGATGTGACAGTAGGTGTTTTAAGATGGTCGGAGGGGCGTGGAGGGGCTCCACCCTTTTCTTAAAAAAAGGAGTGGCGGCGTACAGATTTTAAACACCAGACCTTACTCGATTGTCCTGAGCCCAGATTAAAAAAAACTACTGTAGGTTAATGCAGACTGTCAGAGGTAAGCCCAGACTACGATAATTTTCCTAGTAACCTTGTTCAGTTAATATCGTAACCTCGTTACTTGTACGGTAGTGTGTTAGCATACCTACCTCATTTCGATCGCTTTCTTTGCATATCCAATAAGTGTCTTAGTAGTTTCCCCTATAAAACGGAAGTGGTGAACCATTTAAAAACTGAGTGAGGATGTATAAAGGGCTGCATAACCTAGGGAACACTTATGTCCTACATAGTTATCCTCCTACCTGTTACTTAAAAAACAAACAGTATTTATAGCAAAACTGAAATTGTCAATGTTCAATTAAGGTTTTATTTGAAAATTGTTGATGTGAAACAGAGGCATGTTGTAGAAAAAATTTAAAAAGCAATACAGACTTATCAAATAGCGCTAGAAAACGCGATTTCATAAGAAAAAGAAAATTTTAAAAAAACGCAAAAGAAAAACGTACCAAGCATCGCTTCAATATTTGGTCGAGCTTGTCTTAAACATGTTTCTGCTATTCATAAAAAACTTTCGCAATTATCAATAAAGGCAGGAAATTCTTACCTTTGATAATGATGAACATCAAATCGACTAAAACATAAAAACAATAATTATAGAGATCTTTTATGTTTATGCACCTAAACTGCACTTCCGTCAAAACTAATCGATATGGTTACACAAAAGCGCAAAAGTTATGTGATCAGCTCCACTTACACTGAGCGATATGCGCTTTAAATTATTTGAAAAAAAGGAAGTCGTCGGCTCCCAGTTTCTCTCGCATACATTCATTTATGTTTTTCTCCTACCAATACTAGAGGTAATCCTACCATTTACTATGTCAGTTGTGTACAGTACGAAAACTACCTGCGTCAAACTGGATATCTTTTCACAGTGTCTATGAATTAGTCAGAGCATGCGGCACTGATGGTGATCCTTTTGTAGGACGGGGTAGACGAAGCTCAGTGGGAACATTGGTGTTATTCAAGAGGATTAGGCTCTGTGCCAACAGTGGCTCTCTCTCTCTCTCACTCACTCTCCGTCCTTCTCTCCAACTCTCCCTTCTCTCCCACTCTCCTTCTCTCCCACTCTCCCAATCGCCGTCGACAACTGAAACAGGATACTAAAGTAGATTTTTTTATGCGCGTGTCTACATCTGCTATAAATTTCTTGAACGAAAACTTTTCTTGTGTTCAGCTTTTCTTTTTATTTTAACTGGCGGCCCGCCACGACACAAACTATTCACTGTCGGACGACTTGCCTGGCCTAGCGGTAGTACTGTTCATACCCCCTTACACATTAACGCTATATCAAAATTCTGTTGTGATCAGCTTAATACCTGACAGGCGCTGCATCACAGGTCGTTTAGAAAGTCGGCGGTAGCTCGCGCAGGCATCTCGGCAGTGGTGCCTCGCACAGACCTGGAGCTGCAGTCATTTCACAGCAGCCGGGCACTTAACTTCGTCATAGTTCAACCAATTTCCTCAAAATTACACAAACCTTCATCGTGACTCAGTCTATATACACTCCTGGAAATTGAAATAAGAACACCGTGAATTCATTGCCCCAGGAAGGGGAAACTGTATTGACACATTCCTGGGGTCAGATACATCACATGATCACACTGACAGAACCACAGGCACATAGACACAGGCAACAGAGCATGCACAATGTCGGCACTAGTACAGTGTATATCCACCTTTCGCAGCAATGCAGGCTGCTATTCTCCCATGGAGACGATCGTAGAGATGCTGGATGTAGTCCTGTGGAACGGCTTGCCATGCCATTTCCACCTGGCGCCTCAGTTGGACCAGCATTCGTGCTGGACGTGCACACCGCGTGAGACGACGCTTCATCCAGTCCCAAACATGCTCAATGGGGGACAGATCCGGAGATCTTGCTGGTCAGGGTAGTTGACTTACACCTTCTAGAGCACGTTGGGTGGCACGGGATACATGCGGACGTGCATTGTCCTGTTGGAACAGCAAGTTCCCTTGCCGGTCTAGGAATGGTAGAACGATGGGTTCTATGACGGTTTGGATGTACCGTGCACTATTCAGTGTCCCCTCGACGATCACCAGAGGTGTACGGCCAGTGTAGGAGATCGCTGCCCACACCATGATGCCGGGTGTTGGCCCTGTGTGCCTCAGTCGTATGCAGTCCTGATTGTGGCTCTCACCTGCACGGCGCCAAACACGCATACGACCATCATTGGCACCAAGGCAGAAGCGACTCTCATCGCTGAAGACGACACGTCTCCATTCGTCCCTCCATTCACGCCTGTCGCGACACCACTGGAGGCGGGCTGCACGATGTTGGGGCGTGAGCGGAAGACGGCCTAACGGTGTGCGGGACCGTAGCCCAGCTTCATGGAGACGGTTGCGAATGGTCCTCGCCAATACCCCAGGAGCAACAGTGTCCCTAATTTGCTGGGAAGTGGCGGTGCGGTCCCCTACGGCACTGCGTAGGATCCTACGGTCTTGGCGTGCATCCGTGCGTCGCTGTGGTCCGGTCCCAGGTCGACGGGCACGTGCACCTTCCGCCGACCACTGGCGACAACAGCGATGTAGTGTGGAGACCTCACGCCCCACGTGTTGAGCAATTCGGCGGTACGTCCACCCGGCCTCCCGCATGCCCAGTATACGCCCTCGCTCAAAGTCCGTCAACTGCACATACGGTTCACGTCCACGCTGTCGCGGCATGCTACCAGTGTTAAAGACTGCGATGGAGCTCCATATGCCACGGCAAACTGGCTGACACTGATGACGGCGGTGCACAAATGCTGCGCAGCTAGCGCCATTCGACGGCCAACACCGCGGTTCCTGGTGTGTCCGCTGTGCCGTGCGTGTGATCATTGCTTGTACAGCCCTCTCGCAGTGTCCGGAGCAAGTATGGTGGGTCTGACACACCGGTGTCAATGTGTTCTTTTTTCCATTTCCAGGAGTGTATTAGCGAAAACCGTTTCAGAATCCATACAGTAGTTCCTGAGATCGGCTTGCACATGTAAACAGAAACTGCGGTATGCGACTTTAACTATACGTATAGGTAGATACGTAACATTAATCTCCTTGCACATGGCCGATCCTCCGTTTTGCTCATCGTCATCAGTGTACTGCGTTTGTGTTAGGCGCTGTTCTGATATGCGTCGAGAGGTGTGATTTTAATTCTGTGCTGGACTTGTACATAGTGTCTCTGTCAGTGATGTTCTGTGCTACGCCGTCCGCCGATACTTTTGTGCTCCGGTCATACTCCGCCTTGTGTTCTTTTAACTGTCCCAGTGCGATGTATCTTGTGTACGCAACTTTTTTACGGTTTTTATCTCTATTTTTCAGTCGCCCCTTTTTGTCTATTGTCATCCATAATGTTCCCCTTTTTTATATCTATGTACACCATGTTTTCTCCTGTATGTTATTTTTAAATTTCTTCTATTGTATGTTTTATGTCTTTCGGCTGAAGAGCAACGCATATGCCAGTCCACCCCGATGGGGAATTTAGACACAATAAAGAAAAAAAATATAGATAAATAGAATACAAACAATATCAACGATTAGTTTATTTCGGCTATATTGGGCACCAGGCAGCTAATGCACACGAAAGAAAAGTCATAATTACAGCGCTTTGTGATCCGTAAGGCTTGTTTTGAAAGGATAACAAGAATTCAGCACAGCTATGGCAGGTATAATCTGCAGAATAAAAAAAATGTGCAACCCACATACTACGCTTGAAATTGAGAACCTGTGACCCCTGAGGCGTACCTACCATGGCTGCGTAGCATTTTCATTGCTGGCGCCGTTTGATACTGTCCTTTCTGCAGTGCTATGTGGATAATAATGTGCTGGAAGCTTGAGATATTTTCTGGTGAGCAGTAGATTCGCAGTACCAAGCGCTGGTAATGAAATGAGGTGTTGATATCAATTAAGAATGGCAACAAACCACACACGGGAAAAGGCACCAATCAAGAAAAGGATACTAAATCCGTTAGCACTCATCACAGATCTCTTGTAGTTATGAGACACACGCAATTCGCAAAGGAAAGGCGTCATTGTGCACAGGGAGAGAGATCTTTCCAATTAGGTGACTGAACCTACTATGCCAAAACCCATTTTGAATTGAAGACCAGAACGCTTTATTTTGTGCAATGAACGTACTTTGCCGAAGTGATTAGTTACCGCAGAATATTATCCAATAAGAAATCAGTGAACGAGAATATGCAAAATACACTGAAAACCCAAAGAAATTGGTACACCTGCCTGATACCGTGTAGGACCGCAACACGACGTGGCAAGGACTCGACCAATGTCTGAAGTAGTGCTGGAAGGAAATGATACCATGAATCCTGCAGGACTGCCCATAAATCTCTAAGACAAAATGGAGATCTCTTCTGAACAGCGTGTTGCAAGGCATCGCGGATATGCTCAATAATGTTCACGTATGGGGAGTTTGAAGGCCAGCGGAAGCGTTTAGAATCAGAAGAGCATTCCTGGAGCCACTCTGTAGCAATTCTGGACGTGTGGGGCGTCGCATTGTCCTGCTGGAATTGCCCAAGTCCGTCGGAATGCACAATGGACAGCGATGGATGCACGTGATCAGACAGGATGGTTACGTACGTGTTGCCTTTCAGTCGTATCTAGACGAATCAGGGGGCCCAATGACTCCAACTGCACACGCCCCACCTCATTATAGAGTCTCCACCAGCTTGAACAGTCCCCTGCTGACATGCAGGGTCCAAGGATCCGTGAGGTTGTCGCTGTACCCTTATACGTCCGTCTGCTCGATACACTTTGAAGTTAGACTTGTCCGACCAGGCAACATATTTCCGTCATCAACAGTCCAATGTTGGTGTTGAGAAGCCCAGGCGAGGCGTAAAGCTTTGTGTCGTGCCGTCATCAACGGTACATGAGTGGACCTACGGCTCCGAAAGCCCATATCGGTGATGTTTCGTTGAATGGTTCGCAAGCAGACATTTGTTGATGGCCCATCACTGAAATCTGCAGAAATTTGCGGAAGGGTTGCATTTCTGTTACGTTGAACGATTCCCGCCGGGCGCGGTGGTCTTGCGGTTCTAGGCGCTGCAGTCCGGAACCGCGGGACTGCTACGAATCGTACCTCGGGCGTGGATGTGTGGTGCCCTTAGGTTAGTTAGGTTTAAGTATTGCTACGTTATAGGCGACTGATGACCTACGATGTTAAGTCCCATAGTGCTCAGAGCCATTTGAACAATTTTTTTGAACGATTCTCTTCAGTCGTCGTTGGTTGAAATGGCTCTGAGCACTATGGGACTTAACATCTATGGTCATCAGTCCCTTAGAATTTAGAACTACTTAAACCTAACTAACCGAAGGACATCACACAGCACCCAGTCACCACGAGGCAGAGAAAATCCCTGACCCCGCCGGGAATCGAATTCGGGAACCCGGGCGCGGGACGCGAGAACGCTACCGCACGACCACGAGCTGCGGACCACAGTGGTCGTTGCTCCCGTTCTTGCAGGATCTTTTTCCAGCTGCAGCAATATCGGAGATCTGGTGTTGTACCGGATTCCTGATATTCATGGTACATTCCTAAAATGGCCGTATAGGAAAATCCCGACTTCATCGCTGCCTCGGAGGTGCTGTCCCCCATCATTCGTTTGCCGACTAAAACACCACGTTCAAACTCATTTAAATCGTGATAACCTATAATTGCAGCAGCAGCAGTAACCGATCTAACAACTGATACAGACACTTGTTATCTTATAAAAGGTATTTCCGACAGCAGCGTCGTATTCTGCGTGTTTACATATCTCTGTACTTGAATACGTATGCCTATATCAGTTTCTTTGGCGCTTCAGTTTATGTTAACTTACTGACTTCTATAACCCTGAGGTTGCAAATTATTCTTATGGCAAAAGAAGCTGAACCTAAACGCTTTACCGGATCTGTTGTAAGGTTTCTCCAGTTCATACAGTATTTTCATCACTGTGCGCACCAAGCAATTTACAATTGCCTCTCGTGATTGTTTCTTGTTGGTAGACGAGTACAACGGTATAGTTTTTATGTTTGACCGTGTGACTGTCCCGCTTGTTTCTGCCAGACTAAATGACGTGATATAATATCTGCTGCTACTATTGCCTTATGGATTTGTGAGCTGCCGTCTGTTATTATCACTCATGTGGATGAACTCACACTTTTCGTTATTTAGGGTCAATTGCCAATTTTCGCACCATACAAATACATTTTCTAAATCGTTTGGTGAATCGTATTGATCTTCTAATGAGTTACTAAACGACAGACGACAGCATCGTAGCCGACCGCTGTGGCCGATCCGTTCTAGGCGCTGCAGTCCGGAAGTGTGGGACTGCTACGGTCGCAGGTTCGAATGCTGCCTCGGGCTTGGATGTGTGTGATGTCCTTAGGTTAGTTAGGTTTAAGTAGTTCTAAGTTCTAGGGGACTGATGACTTCAGAAGTTAAGTCCCATAGTGCTCAGAGCCATTTGAACCATTTTTACAACCGCTCGTTCGACGGAAGATCCATACCTAAAGACTGGAAAATTACACAGGTCACACCATTATTGAAGACAGGCAATAGGAGTAATCCACTAAATTGCAGAGCCACTTTCATTAACGTCGATATGCAGCAGAATTTTGGGACATGTATTGTGCTGGAACATTATGAATTACGTCGAAGAGAACGGTATATTGACACACAGTCAACGAGGATTTAGAAAACAACGTTTTTGTTAAACACACTCGCATTCGGGAGGACGACGGTGCAATCCCTCGTCCGGCCATCCCGATTTAGGTTTTCCGTGATTTCCCTAAATCGCTCCAGGAAAATGCCGGGATGGTTCCTTTCAAAGGGCACGGCCGACTTCCTTCCCCGTCTTTCCTTAATCCGATGAGACCGATGACCTCGCTGTCTGGTCTCCTTCCCCAAAACAATCCAACCCATCCTAACTGGTATACAGTCTGGACCGGAAGACTTGCTTTTATTGAGAGATTAAAGTTTCTTGACTACTACGAGAATATCTACTTCTAAATGACTCATGTTTGCAACTGTTTTTGATTCGAATTTTGGATCATTCTCTTCATCTTTACTTATTATTACGGACTGTTCATGTACCGGGTGATCAAAGAGTCAGTTAAAGTCTGAAAATTTAATAAACCGCTGCAGAGTGAAAATCTTATTCTGGAAACATCCCCCAGGCTGTGGCTAAGCCATGTCTCCGCAATATCCTTTCTTTCAGGAGTGCTAGTTCTGCATGTTTCGCAGGAGAGCTTCTGTAAAGTTTGGAAGGTAGGAGACGGATACTGGCAGAAGTAAAGCTGTGAGTACCGGGCGTGAGTCGTGCTTCGGTAGCTCAGATGGTAGAGCACTTGCCCGCGAAAGGCAAAGGTCCCGAGTTCGAGTCTCGGTCGGGCACACAGTTTTAATCTGCCAGGAAGTTTCAACATTACAACTTACTTTTACCTGAAGTTGCGGATCTGAGAAATGTAGTACATCAGAATATAGATCCACTACCAATAAGAGAACCCTCCCCTCAAACCGTCGCTGCGAGTTCCTTCCTAGAACGACCGTAGAGTAGCGCGACTGCATTACGAGTGCACATACTCGCAATCCGAGCACAGGGCCTGCACGGGCAGAGCGCTGATGCTGCGGATGATGCCACCGCGGCGTAGCAGTGAGTCATCCAGTCCGCGGAAGCGAGTGGACTGTGTAATGGGCTAGCAGCTAGCTCTACCTTGCCCTGGCTGCGCGGTGCAGCCAGCTGTGTTTACGGGCCGTGCAAATAGCTGCGCCGCGCGCACAAGGCGGTCACAGTGTGCGGCCGTCTCCACGGCTAATATTGTACGGCCGTAGCGGCGGCACACGCTCTGCCGTGTTGTCTGCGGGAACTCGGCTGTCGCCGCCGCATCAGCGCCTTCCGTCTGCAAATATTTGGCTTCCTCCTGTCTCTCATCTCGCTGAGCAAACCAGCCCCGGCTGCATACTCTTCTAACAACTGCAAATAACATTTTAGATTTGAAGCCCAACGTAACTGCGAAATTTGATATTAAAACTTTGAACATAGCTGCTAAGGTTCAGTGACCGTGTTAGAATTATATTGTAACAAATAAGCCCTCAGTCTCAAATATTAAGTCAAAATTGACCTGGTTTCGACGCTACTATGAGCGTCGTCTTCAGAATTAGACTAACTGTACTAAAACATTAGGTATATAGTACATTAATAAAATTAAAGTCAGTATGGACTCAAAAAGATGCAGTACTTAAAAGTCACACATTAAAAAATATCTCAGCCGGAAAGGCGACATCATGAACACTTGTCAGACGGCGAGACGCTAAGGAGGAGGAGATTAGTGTTTAACGTCCCGTCGACAACGAGGTCATTAGAGACGGAGCGCAAGCTCGGGTGAGGGAAGGAAATCGGCCGTGCCCTTTCAAAGGAACCATCCCAGCATTTGCCTGAAGCGATTTAGGGAAATCACGGAAAACCTAAATCAGGATGGCCGGAGACGGGATTGAACCGTCGTCCTCCCGAATGCGAGTTCAGTGTGCTAACCACTGCCCCACCTCGCTCGGTCGAGACGCTAAGGGCTGCTCGTACTGTGGACAAGCAGTGAGATGCAAAACATAGAATAAATGAGATACTTGATAGTGAAACAGTGACCTAGTTGAAAATAGGAAATATGGCGGAAAAATATCATTTAAAAGCATTCAAAAGTGCGTGCATGTGGCCTGTGTGTGTGTGTGTGTGTGTGTGTGTGTGTGTGTGTGTGTGTGTGTGTGTGTGTGTGTGTGAGAGAGAGAGAGAGGACAGCAACATGTGCAAAGATTTACATGCTACGAAAGGGAAAACGTACACTTTTATAAATTCAGTTAATGTAATATTAGTATTGCAACAGTAGCTTAGACGCTTTCGTTACCTGCCCTCTGCATTCTGTAATCTCAAAAGAGTTGTAGTCACATTATGCATACTTTCTTGGACAACTCTGTAATTGAACACAACTGGTAAACAAGTTCGAACCTGACCAAAATACCGCTACACAAAATATTACACCACAAAACAAAATTAAGAGCGGAAAATAGCGAACGGGAAAACAGTCGGCTTAAGACTGCATGACGTCTAGGAAATACTCGCAAATGCCGGCTAGTTGTGTAACTAGGGTACGGTAGCCACAGCACGTGCCGTGAAGACGCAGTTTTGTGACAAGAAAAAAATAATTGAGGAAGGGTAAAAGCAAAGGAGAAGAGGAAGGGCGAAGAAAGGTGAAGAAGAAGATAAAGGCAGAAGAAGAAAAGAAGAAGACGAAAGGACTGGCGGCCATTAACATTGTAAGGGGCATAGATGTAGGAAAGGAAATCATGAGGAGGTTAGGACTGAACTTCGCTGAGCAAAAATTCCGTCAGACCTACCTATCCCACTGGACAAAGACACCTGCATGTTGTTTTCGGCTTTATGATAGACACACAGAATCTTTTTTTGCATAGTCAGAAAATGCAGAAAAAATGTTTAGAGTGTATATTGCATTGTTGTTTTGTAATCGTATGTTACAATGAAAGTATTGAAAAAGAAACGGGCTACTGTTGCAAGAAATTCTGCTTTGAACACTGTGTTTTCAATGCTTTGAGAGCTATTCTACGAGAAATAATTATTGAAAGGTGCACTTTTGATTTCACTGCAGAGTCGTGTTGATCTCAACAAATGAATGAATGAAGTGACTAAGAAATGTTAAAGAGTAAACAAAAAACGTAGGGACGCCGACAGGAGAAACAGAGGGGTGGGGGGGAGGGGGGAAGAGGAGAAGGGGGGGGGGACGCAAATTCGAAGTTATCCCACTTACACCACTGATCTTGACAATTATGTACTCAAGAGGAATAAAATACAATGTGTAATCACGTGCAATTGAACTTTAAAAAAAAAGTATCTGTTTACGTGCGGAAGAGAACTGCTCAGTACTTACAACGAGCATTAACTCCATAACGGCTTGTATGGAAAACGCTGTTTTACGTCTACGACGTCTCAGAGTGTGTTATTCTCATGCCTGGTAAAGCTTTCACTAGCAGCGGCCTGTTGTTGATGTTTTAGGACGAAATACGTGATGCTTGTCGCTTTTACGGACGAGAACCGCGGTAGCAAAAGGAGCAAACAATCGCATATTTAAATGTCAGTAGGTCATTTCAATTTTTGCAGCAGTTCAGCGCTATTTCGGTGCCGTAGTGGGGTAGCTGTTGCTATTAGTCTCTCTCTTTCTCTCTCTCTCTCTCTCTCTCTCTCTCTCTGTCTCTCTCTCTCTCTCTCTCTCTCTCTCTCTCTCTCTCTCTCTCTTCCTCTCTCTCTGGTAGTGATATTCTTTTCTCCAAAGAGCTGGTAAGTTAGTTTTCGCTCGAATTTCTTTTAAAATAAGAAAATAAAACGGTTCTCACAATTCGAATATCCAATATACTTGAGTGAAGCTCCTGGCAATGCCGGTCAGTTACAGTTACGTATTGTACACTACATATAGTTTTATGTGAAACACATATAAAATAAGCTTTGTTATAAATTAATATTATCCATAAATGAATGTGTGTGTAAATTGCGCATTTAGTCACAAAATTGAATTATGAAATAATAATTTTTTTCCACGCAAAGTTTACAGCTTCCGCGAACTTACGCTTTAATGTGTTTAATATTATCATGCCTGTGTTATGCAACGTAAAGGAAATGATTAAATTACCTATTTTGGGTTCTTTGGACCCATCTTCGGATGCTTCTTTCTTACGGCACCTACAGAAAAATCTAGCCTATATAAAATGGAAACAATATATTAATTGATGGAGGGAACTCCAAATAATTAATTATAAAATAAATTATAAAAAGATGTAATTTGATTGAGAAACAGATGGTTTCATTTATGCTTATCCCATGGGGTTCTAACTTCCCTCTAGTTCTGAACCCCGTTAACTCCTGTTGTCACAAGGTTCTGATTTAACTGTGTAGTTAAATGTTTAACACGTGAAGGGTGGTTGGTGCAGATGTGTTACCTCGTTTAGGTAAGTGACAAGTTTTCCCACTTATTTCAATTGTTTTTCCATTTGCATACATAGTTCTCTTTGGTACAGCTGTCTACCTGATGATTCCATACTGTAACAGAATTGTGTTAAACACCAACTTAGTGTGCAATTCCAACATTTTGTTGGGAAAAGGAACCAAAACTGTTTCCCTTCTTATTATTTCTTCATTTTCCGCTAACAGATGAATCAGTGTAAAGTAGTCACTGATGGGGCAATGATGGTTCGAAGCTGGACCATTGTGAAAAGCTCCAAATGTATGAAACATATTTCGTTACCTTTTCAGAACATAATCCAGTAATGAGACGTCACTTTCGAAACTAGTCGGCATTAATGCAAACTGTTAGTGCAACTGAAACCAAAAATTAAGAAAAACATACCAAAAAAATTTTAAGGTCAAATCAGTATAAGTATTTTGCATAATGTCATAATGGCACTTTTACCAATTATCAGCTTTATACAAGAAAGACATCTCTGCACAGAGTCTAGGAAGGAACTGCCGACAAAAGCTACATCTGGCGAGAGTTCACTATTTTAAGAATAAGAATATAAATCTTCTGTAACGTAAACATTGTTCATACATAATCGTTACATTATTTTTGCTTGCATAAATTATTATTGCTGCCTTCAGATAATTTCAATATAATTGAGATCAAATAAGTAAATTATGGTTTTGACACAGATGGCATCAATAATAACATACCCCTTGGCAATTCGTGGATATTTTATGAATTTTAATTATATCACGTTATTGACGGTGACAATTTATAATTAGCCTTCTTCCGTTCTCAGTAAAAATGTCGGTATTAGCGCTGTACTTAATAAATTAACAGTAGAAATATTCTGTTAAATTTCACATACATACAGTGGTGATTTCATTTCAAATGAAACGTAATTCTCAATATTGATTAGTTTTTGTCACTAAAAATGACAATTGTTAGGAAAATGTGATGTAAATACTATTAAGGTATAAATTAAATGTTAGTTTTCCATTTAATTTCTCAGAGAGAGAGAGAGAGAGAGAGAGAGAGAGAGAGAGAGAGAGAGAGAGAGAGACTGAAGAGTCAAAGAAACTGGTACACCTGCCTAATTTCGTGTAGGACACCCGAGAGCACGCAGTAGTGCCGCAAAATGACCTGACATGGACTCGACTAATATCTGAAGTAGTTCTGGAGGAACTTAACACATTGGATCTTGCAGAGTTGTCCACAAATCCGAAATAGTAGAAGAGGGTGGATCTCTTCTGAAAAGCACATTGCAAGGTTTCCCAGATATGCTCAATAATGTTAATATCTTGGAAGTTTTGTGGCCAGCGGTAAGTGTCTGAACTCGGAAGGGTGTTCCTGGAGCCACTCTGTAGCACTTCTAGACGCGTGGGGTGTCGCAGTTTCCTACTGGAATTGCTCACGTCTGTCGGAATGCACAGTCGACATGAATGGATGGAGGTGATCCGACGGGATGCTCACGTACGTATCAACTGTCAGAGTTGTATCTACACGTATCAGGAGTCCCATATCACTACAACTGCACACGCCCCACACCATTACAGAACCTCCACCAGCTTGAGCAGTCCTGTGCTGACACGCAGGGTCCATGGATTCATGAGGTCGTCTCCATACCCATACACGTCCATCCGTTCGATACAATCTGAAACTAGACTCGTCCAACCAGTCGTCAAGAGTCCAATGTCGGAGTTGACGAGCCCAGGCGAGTCGTAAAGCTTTGCGTCGTGCAGTCATCAAGGGTACACGAGTGGGCCTTCGGCTCCGAAAGCCCATATCGAAGATGTTTCGTTGAATGGTTCGCAAGCTGACTCTTGTCGATGCCCCATCATTGAAATCTGCAGAAATATGCGGAAGGGTTGCACTTCTGTCACGCTGAACGACTCTCTTCAGCCATCGCTGGTCCCGTTCTTGCAGGATCTTTTTCCGGCCGCAGCGATATCGGAGATTTGATGTTTCACCCGATTCCTGATATTCACGGTACACTCGTGAAATGGTCGTACGGAAAATTCCCATTTCACAACTATCTCGGAGATGGTATGTCTCATCGCTCGTGCACCGATTGTAACACCACGTTCAAACGCACTTAAATCTTGATAACCAACTATTGTAGCAGCAGTAACCGATCTAACAACTGTACCAGACACTTCTTGTCTTATATAGGCGATGCCGAGCGCAGCGCCGTATTCTGTCTGTTTAAATATCTCAGTATTTACGTAGACATGCCTATACCAGTTTCTTCGGAGCTTCAGTATACAGGGTGGTCCATAGATGGTGAACGGGCCAAATATCTCACGAAATAAGCGTCAAACGAAAAAACTACAAAGAACGAAACTTGTCTCACTTGAAGGGGGAAACCAGAGTACACCGTGGCTGACCCGCTAGATGGCGCTGCCATAGGTCAAACGGATATCAACTGCGTTTTTAAAAAATAGGAACCCCCATTTTCTATTGCCTATTCATTTAGTACGTAAAGAAATATGAACGTTTTAGTTGGACCACTTTTTTCGCTTTGTGATAGATGGGGCTGTAATAGTCACAAACACATGGCTCACAATTTTAGACGAATAGTTGGTAACAGTTAGGTTTTTTAAATTAAAATATAGAACGTAGGTACGTTTGAACATTTTATTTCGGTTGTTCCAATGTGATATATGTACCTTCGTGAACTTATCATTTCTGAGATCGGTTCTAGGCGCTTCAGTCTGGAAGCGCGTGACCGCTACGGTCGCAGGTTCGAATCCTGCCTCGGGCATGGATGCGTGTGATATCCTTAGGTCAGTTAGGTTTAAGTAGTTCTAAGTTCTAGGGGACTGATGACCTTAGATGTTAAGTCCCATAGTGCTCAGAGCCATTTGAACCATTTTTTTTGTAAATACCACATCAATGATGTCCGTCAACCTCAATGCATTTGGCAATACGTGTAACGACATTCCTCTCAACAGCAAGTAGTTCGCCTTCCGTAATGTTCGCACATGCATTGACAATGCGCTGACACATGTTGTCAGGCGTTTTCGGTGGATCACGGTAGCAAATATCCTTTAACTTTCACCACAGAAAGAAATCCGGGGACGTCAGATCCGATGAACGTGCGGGCCATAGTTCGACGACCAATCCACCTGCCACTATCAATGGACCACCCTGTATATACATATAATCAGAAGTAATCAGTATTGTCTGAGTAAAATGTTGTACAGATTTCAAGCTGACATGTCAAAGTACGTAAAAATATAAATTGCACAAGATACCTGCTGGAAACAAGAAAAGTACAAAAACCTGTTTCTACGTTAACTTAAGTTTTGCACAACTTTCAGTTTCTGTATAACGTTAAGGGAAAGGGCGCATTCCTTTGTTTGTAATGATTACTATGACATTAAAAAAAAATTCTGTCATAGACTTACTCATTTCTGCGTCGTTGATGATGTAGCACTTATCTCTCGGTAATGGGATACGACTTAGAGCAGCAGTGTGGGTGTAATAGGGGATTGGTAATAAAGCTGAAATAATAAACATAAAGAAAAAAGCTTGTCGCAAAAGTAACAGCCTCTGTTAAGGAATGTCGTCGTCCTGAGTGGGCGTTACCTGGTACGCGGACGACCCGCCGAGTCATCGACCCCGGGACGCCAGCAAACGGCGACCTGCGGGGTGCGCTCGTACACCGCCGCCCCACACGTCACGCGATAGCCATCTCACTGCGGCGCGCACAGAATTTAATTACAACGTTTGGCCCGCAGCCGGCAGCGGGCAGCGCTAATCGCTTTTCCCTGTACGCCGCGCCGCGCCATCCGCTCGGCCGCGCTGCGTTGTATGTACCTCCAGCGGGCGGCCGACGGCGCACGGCATGTAACGCAATACAACTCGCCGTGCGGGATTACTGATTGCCGGCCTCTCAACTCCTCTCGCTTCCGCGGCGCCACCAATTAACTATCCGCGCGACAGCGCCGCTGCTGCCCCGCCACAGGCGAGCTAACAGACACCACTGTGTAGGGGCGAAATGAGGGCCGAGGTTGCGTCCGCTTCCATCGCAGGTACCAGTGTCACTCGAGACAGCTGAAACCTTCAGACTATAACAACAACGCAATAATTACAATTTCAAAGAACACACGAGCTGACAGGTGTATCAGAGAGCTGTCAATTTAATAATCGTGCTTTCATAACGCCGACGTGAACTACATACTAAGACAAAAAAGGACTGAACCGTGAATTTACTTTCAAAACCTTTTCTTGAGAATTTACTTTATCTACTAGCGATTCATCAAGAACATTAATACATTTAATCACAGGACTAGAGCGTGGAAGTAGTTGCCAACTGGTAACTGATGAAAAAAAATTTCTTTTAAATAAATGGAAATTTTATTCCTAAAAACCTTTTTTTAAAACATATTTAAAATTATAATCAGAAAGCGCTCTGTAAATATCAAGTTAAAATTTATCCAGAGGTAGAAATAACTTTTTGTTTTGATACTATGAGCTTTCGGGCTGAGAACCTTGCCGCTCCCTTTTAACACGGCCGTAGTCACGACAGCTCACAACAACCGCTGAAAGACTACACAGATGCAAATCTGCGACACACCAGATTATTTCAAACTAAAAATTTTAACAACTCACACAAACTCATAAACTATGCACCCCGTAAGAGGGATGGAAACGGTACAAAACACTCACATCAAAATTATTTGCCACAAAAGTGCAACTTGTTTTTAAAGAAGTCTTACGGTAGAAAGGTAACAACTTTATATACTAAAAAGACCATTTAAATAAAATCCATAAAATGCAGTTTTACATAAAATGTACCAACATGCTCTACATTACACATATACCACCTCGCAAGATGATAGGCAAGATAAAAACATATTTCAGGAATTCGGTTCAAAATGGTTCAAATGGCTCCGAGCTGTATGGGACTTAACATCTGTGGTCATCAGCCCCTAGAACTTAGAACTACTTAAACCTAACTAACCAAAGGACATGACACACATCCATGCCCGAGGCAGGATTCGAACCTGCGACCGTAGCAGTAGCGTGGTTCCGGACTAAGCGCCTAGAACCGCTCGGCAACCGCGGCCGGCTGCCTTGTGGTGTAATATTTTATGTAGCGCTATTCTGGTCAGGAGAGAGATAAGGCGACTTTTCTGCCCAAGGTAGGACTCGGCAAACACGAAGATAATCAGTAGAAACTCTCGCTGTGTATGATCGAACATTTTCTTGATACAATGTAATCAGAGGATGACTTGCGTAGAATATCATCGGCTTAAAACTGTGATGTAAGGGTGCCCTGGACGACAACCAAAGGGGTCCTGCTGTGAAAAGAAATAACACCGCAGGCCGTTGCTCCAGGTTGTCGGGATGTATGGAAAGCGGTAGTCAGTTTGTGTTCCCACCGCTGTTCTGGACATCTCCAGGCACGTCATCACTGCCGGCCGCGGTGGCCGAGCGGTTCTAGGCGCTCAGTCCGCAACCGCGTGACCGCTACTGTCACAGGTTCGAATCCTGCCTCGGGCATGGATGTGTGTGATGTCCTTAGGTTAGTTAGGTTTAAGTAGTTCTAAGTTCTAGGGGACTGATGACCACAGATGTTAAGTCCCATAGTGCTCAGAGCCATTTGAAAAAGTCATCACTGATCATTGATGCGTAGAATCTCATTGACAGGAGTAGAATTGTCTTCAGTGAAGAATCCAGCTTCGACATGAGTCCCGATAAACAGCGAACATGTGCCCGAGATGCCCCGGGCAGCAGTGGAATACAAGTCTGTCACCCACCATACAGTCAATCAGCCAGGAGTGATGGTCTTGGGTACATCTTCCTTTCATAGCAGGAACAATTTGGTTGTCATCCACGGCACCTAACAGGGCAGTGGTACGCAGACGAAATTCTATGTCCCATTTTGCTGCCCTTCATAACAAGCGACCTTGGCTAACATTTTAGCAAGATAACGGCCGCTCGCACACGGCTTTTGTTTCTGCTCTTTTCTTCGTGTTTGCCAAACCCTACCTTGGCCAGCTAGGTCGCCGGATCACTCCCCAGTTGAGAACGTTTGGACTGTCCTCCAAGCTGTTCGGGACTTTGGCGACCGTACACGCCAATTGGGCAGAATCTGGCACGATATGCTTCACGAGGACATCCAACAACATTATCAATCAGTGTCAAGCCGAATAACTGCTTGCATGTGGGTCGAAGGTGCACCAACGCGTCACTGACTTGCTCAATTTGTGAAGCTGTTTCTCTGGAATAAATCATGATTTTTTGTCCGAAATCGTAAACATTCTGTACATGTACGTCACATCCATCGATTTCCATCCCATTTGTGATGGGTTCTTGAGCCGTGGTAAAATTTGCTGTTTTGAAAAGCGCGCCGCAGCGCGTAGTGTAAAGCAGTCGCCTTCCGTTTCTGGCGGTGGCGCCGCTGTGGCAATCGCAGCTTTGGTGTCTCCCTCTGGTGGGAAAGGGGCAAGGTTGCCTGTTCACGTGCATTTAAGGAGCGCTATCGGCTCTGCAGTTGGTCAGTCGGAGTGAGTCTGGGTCGGTCAGTCTGTCAGTCTGGGCGAGGCTAGTCAGTTGGTCAAGCAGGTCACAGTGGGGCAGTCAGTGTCTGTCTGTCGTCCGGAGTGCTATTAGGCCGCCATTCTGCTCGAGTTTTTTTCAGGCAATGGTCATTGGCGGTTGGATCGAGCGGATGGTCGGTCGCGCACTGAGACACAAGATGACTTGTCTGTCTTCAACGTCGGCCACGTGAGTCCAGTGGGCCACGGCCTATAGCGAGGCATAGTGACTTCGCGGTCGACGCGAGAGCAACAGGAGTCGACTCACGACATCGGTCTGGCCGGCGCGAGCTGCGACGCCTAGAGACGGGAGATCGGCGCGTCTTCCTGCGTCTGTTGAAGCGGCTAGCAGCGAACGGTTCGGGAGAGCGTTTTGGGTGTGCTGCGCCAGGTCTTCGCCAGATATCGCAGTTTATTAGAACTTAAATGATTCGTGATGTGTTGTTTCAGTTGCTTCTTAAATTCTACTTGTTTTCTTCGTCAGTCTCTCGACCCCAGCTTGCTCGTTTGTATCTATTCCGCATTTGTTAGGCAGTTAGTGTCTGTCTGTCTGCCTCTCTGTCGGTCTGCCGTACGTTAATAGCTGCCTCCGTCATCTCTGTCGGATTCGGTGTTGAAGAATTTATTGCTTAAGGTGTAAAGGCCGAATTCCTGCCGGCCGGTGTGGCCGTGCGGTTCTAGGATCTTCAGCCTGGAACCGCGTGACCGCTACGGTTGCAGGTTCGAATCCTGCCTCGGGCATGGATGTGTGTGATGTCCTTAGGTTAGTTAGGTTTAGGTAGTTCTAAGTTCGAAGGGTCTGATGACCTCAGAAGTTAAGTCCCATAGTGCTCAGAGCCATTTGAACCATTTTCGTAATTGCATGCCGTTGTTCATTTCTCACCGATCCGTCTCGTAGTTTCTCGATTAGTGCTTGAGGGTGCACAACGAGATTATCCGCGTCTCGTAGTTTCTCAAACTGCGAAGGAAAGATTGTGATGATAATTCAAAAAATGGTTCAAATGGCTCTGAGCACTATGGGACTTAACATCTGAGGTCATCAGTCCCCTAGAACTTAGAACTAAACCTAACTAACCTAAGGACATCACACACATCCATGCTCGAAGCAGGATTCGAACCTGCGACCGTAGCGATCGCGCCGTTCCAGACTGAAGTGCCTAGAACGGCTCGGCCACACCGGCCGGCGATAATAATTTTGCTTAGGGACATGCCTTTCATTACCCTATTTATTTGATCTCTATAGTTTGCATTTATAATTTTTTTTCACACAGTCGACTGTTAACGGTAAGCAGCCGGCTAGTAGAAATGCCTATGTGATGTACTTTCTGTCACGTTCGACTAACCGTCTCGCAAATCTACATCCTCTCAGGAATTATACTGCCGTCTGCGAAACCCCATGTTTTATCTGCCCCGCTCACTTCATCTTGCCTCGCGAGTAATACTGCCTCTGGTTGCGAATTGACATCCAATATCTGCAGCCGCTCTCGGAAAAAGCGTCTGCAGCCCTGCGCCTGTGGTTGGAGCTGTGGGGAACTGTCGGTATTTTTAATTATGGGTGGCCTCGCTGATGAACTCTTTGCCTGAACACCGCACCGTTCGGCCAGAAGCAAAATAATACCGTCGCAGCTGTCTGCCTCGCTAAAACGGACTTCTCATGTTGCGAACCGCGCCATCCTGCGCGGATGAAGCTTTGGAAAAACGCTGTTTCTGTTCGCGTTATCTCGAAATATGATTGAAGCGGCACGTACGTGTCAGTCTACGGGGAAAAAGGAACGTGGCAACGTGTTCGTGGGCACCGTCCCCGTTTAATATCGGAACACAAACGTTTTTCATTTTAAAATGTGAATGCATTTGCTTCCATTAAGTTTTATTTCCTTCAGGCTTGATTGTGTACAATTTAACAGGCTAAATGTTTTACAACAGAGTACACGTTTTTTTATAACATTACATTATATGCATACAGTGATGGGTGGCCGCAGGCAGTAGATTCTCCAGCAACTCAAGCAGAACAGACACGAATTTCAAATTTTACCACCCACTGTGTATGCATAAATTCTCAGTACAGAGTTTGTGAGGGACAATTTGTTTTCCTGGGAGATCATTGTGTGTTGTTCTCACAGGGTGTTATGACCTGATTACGGCAATAACATCTCCTACGTAGTATTTAAAGGTGCTGTTAACTAGGAATAAAAAGAGTTTTTTTTCGTTATTTTAAACTGTATCATATTAACCGTACTTTTTAATGCAACAGTGTTGAACTTATAGTACGTACAGGTTCTTTGGAAATAATGGCACATGCTAGCGACGTACATTCAACATCAGTCTAAGTAATATAATAGATGTAGTAATTCTTACGCGCTATCGTCAGCGCTCACTGTAGGTTCCCATTCAACATCATGGAAAGTGAAAACTATAGTACCGCCGTGCTTGCATCGTTTCAAAGCATAAGCAGTTCTGACGCACAATAGCTATAGTAAGACGTTCTCACGCAATATATCAGCCAGTCTTTAACTTTTCTCGAACCGTAGAGCACAGCTTTATTTCTTCGTAATTAAAGTACATTGCGGAAAGCGGGTAGATCAACAAGAGTACCAGCAGTCGGAAGATGTAGACATATGTCTATACTGGAGAGAATATTTCGTAGTGCTGTTCAAAACAGTGTAAGTGCAAGATATATCGAATCAGCAGACGAAAGGCCGGCTACCAAAAGTGAAAGTGGACAGCATTTTGTTAAACTAGATAACAGTGAAGTGAGGTGAAAAATCTATTTCTGAAAGTTGAAGTCTTCAACACTCCACAACAAGAGCAAGCTAAAATTATTTATTTTACAAGATAATAAAAGACCGACTAGAGCGTTACGTACAGGGGGCGGACAAAAATATCAAGATAAGGGACGTAAGATTTCACGTTTGGCCGTAGACTGGCTAATCAGGCCCGACCGACTGCTGTGTCATCCTTCACCAACGCCGTCAGTGGGTGCAGTATGGAAGGGGAATTGCTCAGCAAACCGCCCTCTCATTCGTTGTCTGGTTTCCTAAGCTTGGAACTGCTACTGTTCGGTCAAGTAGCTCCGTAGCTGAGCTCACGACGCTGAGGCCAACCTGTTCCAGTCATTTAACCAAGGAAAAATCCCTAGCAATACCGAGATTCGAATCTGAGTCCCCCACATGACAATCAGTCTCGCCGACAACTCACCGGCGGGGAAAGGGGGGGGGGGGGGCGAGAGACTGGACAAAAATACGGGAGTTCCAGACAGACAACACTTTACAATGCCTAATTACGGCGTAGGAAAACCGTTAGCATTCAAAACAGCTTCCAGTCTGAAGGGATAAATACAGGTCCTGTATGGGTTTCGAAGGAGACTTATGCCATTCTTCCTGCAAAACAGTCCAAGTGAGGTAACAGTGATAGAGGTGGATAGCAAAAGCGCACTCTTCTTTCCTAATTAGATTACATACGCTCGACGATCTGCTGACTGTGGTGAGCAGATCTAACTCTGTGCAGGGACCCCGCCATCTTGGAACACAGCATCCCCATTGGGGAATGGACATTGTGCTGTGGGGTGGACCTGATGAGGCAAAATGGTCATAACGTAATACTTGGCAGAAATACGACCTTGGAGAGCAACTGTGGCGCCCACGCTATGGCTGCCCAAATCATTACCGAGCCCCCGCCAAGTTTCGCTCTTCGGAAGGAAATTCTGCCACAAGTTGGAAATATTGTGCAATAAGTCCGATCCGAACAGATGACTTCCTTCCATGGCTCCGTATTCCAGGTTTTATGACTTCAGTACGACGTTTTCCTGTTACGTGCATTTCATCACTGACGAGTGCATTAGGGATTCCAACTCGTCCTGGAATTCTCTGCTTATGGGCTCCTTTTTCTACGGTGGGAATTGCAGTTATGTTGGTATGGTATTTACATAGTTACTGTTGACATTTTGGTCTTCGCTAAACAAAGCAAATAATAAATAAATTAACTAATTAATTAAATCATTAAATAAATAAATGGGTTCCCTCTGTGTAGTTTCGGAGTTGACGGCTTCGCGAGGTTGACATTCAGCACTGCAATGAATTTTCAAGTTGTACTCCTCTTATTTTGCGTCACAGTCCTCTGTCACGATCACTCAACACAAATTTTCGCCTGTGTTCTGGCTTAGCGGATGACATTTTTCCACTTTCCCTGTATTCGGTAAAAATCTTCAATACGGTGCCTCTTGCAACAGCACACACTACGGCTCCTAACATACCGGCTCCTAACATACAGGCAACAGCAATTTCCCCATATTCAGTTAGTTCCGACGTAATGCACTCCCAGCTCCAAAGATCACTGTTCTGGCTACGAGTAATACACTACTGGCCGTTAAAATTGATACAAAAAGAAGAAATGAAAATGATAAACGGGTATTCATTGGACAAATATATTATACCAGAACTGACATGTGATTACATTTTCGCGCAATTTGGGTGCATAGATCCTGAGAAATCAGTACCCAGAACAACCACCTCTGGCCGTAATAATGGCCTTGGTACGCCAGGGCGTTGAGTCAAACAGAACTTGGATGGCGTGTACAGGTACAGCTGCTCATGCAGCTTCAACACGATACCACCGTTCATCAGGAGTAGTGACTGGCGTATTGTCACGAGACAGTTGCTCGGCCACTATTGACCAGACTCTTTCAGTTGGTGAAAGATCTGGAGAATGTGCTGGCCAGGGCAGCAGTCGAACATTTTCTGTATCGAGAAAGGCCCGTACAGGACCTGCAACATGCGGACGTGCATTATCCTGCTGAAAAATAGGGTTTGGCAGCGATCGAATGAAGGGTAGAGCCACGGGTCGTAACCCATCTGAAATGTAACGTCCGTCAATGCGAACAAGAGGTGACCGAGACGTGTAACCCATGGCACCCCATACCATCACGTCGGGTGATACGCAAGTATGGCGGTGACGAATCCACGCTTCCAATGTGTGTTCACTGTGATGTCGCCAAACACGGATGCGACCGTCATTATGCTGTAAACAGAACCTGGATTCATCCGTAAAAATAACGTTTTTCCATTCGTGATCCAAGGTTCGTCGTTGAGTACACGATCGCAGGCGCTTCTGTCTGTGATGCAGCGTCAAGGGTAACAGCAGCCATGGTCTCCGAGCTGATAGTCCATGCTGCTGCAAACGTCGTCGAACTGTTCGTGCAGACGGTTGTTGTCTTGCAAACGTCCCCTTCTGTTGCCTCAGGGATCGAGACGTGACTGCACGATCCGTTACAGCCATGCATGCGGATAAGATGCCTGTCATCTCGATTGCTAGTGATACGACTCCATTGGGATCCAGCACGGCGCTTCGTATTACCCTCCTGAACCCACCGATTCCATATTGTGCTAACAGTCATTGGATCTCGACCAACGCGAGCAGCAGTGTCGCGATACGATAAACCGCAATCGCGATAGGCGACCTTTATCAAAGCCGGAAACGTGATGGTACGCATTCCTCCTCCTTACATGTGGCATCACAACGTTTCACCAGGCAACGCCGGTCAACTGAAGATTGTGTATGAGAAATCGGTTGGAAACGTTCCTCATGTCACTACGTTGTAGGTGTCGTCACCTGCGCCAACCTTGTGTGAATGCTCTGAAAAGCTAATCATTTGCATATCTCAGCATCTTCTTCCTGTCGGTTAAATTTCGTGTCTGTAGCACGTCATCTTCGTGGTGTAGCAATTTTAATGGCCAGCAGTGTATTTGCAACATATTAAGCTCACTGCGTTGGTGCCGTTCATGATGAAATACAACAGAGCGATCTGCATGCTTGGCTAGATCTACATTTACGTTCAACCATCCATTTCTCGCGATACTCCCATAGTTTTGCTCAATCCCAGTATCCATACAAATCATAAAAATGATGTATGTATGTATAACCGCTGATCAACCGAAACACTGCAGCCACCGAACTACTATTGATATAAGCCCGTCCAGGTGATAGGAGCGTCATTTGGCGAGGAATGACAGCTAGTCAGACAGATGGATGGTACATGTAATCTCACTGAACGTGCTGTCTGTATGTAGAGTGGGGCAGGCGCGCGTTCTGTCTCGTTTTGACAGATTTTGTGATGATGCGGAGGATCAGCACAAGCAATTTGGAAAGTACACGACCTGTCGGGTGTTCGAGGAATGCTGTGGTGAGTCTTCAACACGTGGCGAAACCAAGGTGAAACCTCGTCCAGACGTCGTGAGGTCGGGCGGCCACCCTCATTACATATGTCGGTCGTCGTAGGCTTGTCAGAATGATAAAACAGGACAGGCGGCGACATGCGGCGGAACTAAAATGAGACTTTAATGCTGGGCAGAGTACAAGTGTGTTTGAACACAAAATGCACCGAACACTCCAAACGATGGGCAACCGACAACCCATGCATGTGCCAATGTCAACACCATGACATAGGTAACTACGACTGAAATGGGCCCGTCACCATCGACATTTGACGTTGGCGCAGTGGCAGAGCGTTGCACGGTCTGATGAATCTCGATACTCTCTTCATAATGCCGACGGGAGGGCGTAAATCCATGGTCTTCCAGAGGAACTGCTCCTTGTCACCTGTACTGTGGGACGGAGACAAGCTGGCGGCGGCCTCATTATGCTCTAGGGAACAATCACGTGGCTATCTATGAGTCCAAGTAGAGCTTATGCAAGCACCATGACGGGCAAGAAATATCGCTAGGAGTATGGACATATTCCTCAGACCTCATACACCCTTCCATGACAATCGTGTTTTCGACGGCTGTGGAATTTTTCAACAAGATCATGTGCACTGTCACAAGGCCAATAGTGTAATGGAGTGGTCTGAGGAACGCAGTGGCGAGTTTCAGTTGATGTACTGGCCCACCAACTCGCCAGATCTGAACCCGATCGAACGAGTCCGGGGTGTGATTGAATGTGGCGTCAGAGCACAGCGCCCCTCCCCGGAGTTTACGAGAATTGGGTGACTCGTTCATGCAGATGTGGTGTCAGCTCCCCAGCGACCTTCCAAGTCTCACTGCTTCCATGCCGTTACGTGTCGCTGCTGCTATCTCTGCCAAAGGTGGACATACCGGCTGCTAGGTAGCTGCTCATTATGTTTGGCTGATCGGAGTATGTATGTATTTATGTTCGACATCTCCTCCTAAACCACTGGATCAATTTGAATCTAACTTGGTGCACATACCAAAAAGAGCTGCAGTTGAGGATGAAAAAAAAAAAACGGTGTAGTCCGCTACGCTGGAATACTTGTACTTCAGTCATCCAATATTTGAAAATGAGAGCACTAGGAGACTTTCAATGGATTTGACATATAATTTCAAACTTTTCCAAAAGTTTTCTCGCTGACAATGATGAAAGGAAATGAGTTTATTGCTAACTACGTTGGCACTGTTGATGAAGTGAAACTACCACATGAAACATGACATTTTAATTAGTTCCTTTTTTACTACTTACTGTATTGACAACACATTTTTCAGTCAGTATTCACATATACCACTGCAACATACCAGAAAAATTACACCATTGTATACATAGTACAGGAGATACGTCATAAACACTGGGAGGCGAGAGAAACTGCCGCATAATGTGTGAAATTTAAATTTATTACTTCTTTCCTAATAACACTATTCGCAACTCAGTTTGGAGACAGTAGGCACATATACCATTCGATATGCCTGCTGAGCTGTGTCGCTGTACAAAACATAGTTCAGGATATACGACATTATAAACATTGGGATCTTTGAAAATGAAACTGCAGGGTGATACTGGCTAGACAGACAGGCGAAGAAGGTGTAAAAGTACGCTTGAGATATGTGAAATATGTGTGAAATACATTTGATATAATTCGTATGTGGGCTAAGCCATGGGTAAAAAGTTAATTCAAAAGCCCTGGAACGATTTCAGTCAAATTTGGTACACATACTAGTTACGATCTCGAATTAAATACTGTAGGGGCATGAACTACGAGCCTCCTATTTGGGTGAGTTCGATAACGTCGAGAGAGAAGTGAGGACAAGAAAATGGACAGACAGCGAGGGCGATGGAGAGGATAGGCACAGATAGTGTGGGCGTGTGGGTGCTATTCTGTCATTCTGCGCAACGGATTAATCTGAGATGTACGCTTTACCCTGTGGCTCGTGCAAGATGCAATTTCCACCCCCACACTACTACAGAAGTCAGGCAGACGCTCCTAACGTTCTAAAGAGAAATACCTGAAAAACTTTCAGCAATAAATATCTTCTGGAGTCGTCCGCTGTAAGAAAATGACACCAAAATTCACAAAATTCTTACGTAACTTGTGGGATACTTGGGTACTGGAGTAGTGCTAGTTAGTGTAAGAAAAACATGAAACTAACGAAAATTATTATTTATTTTGCAAAAATTCCGAGAAATCACAATGGCACTTTTAGTTATGAACTGAACAAATTATTTCCGGATTCTTTTCGTAATGTGAAGTTACCTCTTAAGGATAGGATTCGCTAATGAAATTTCTATACAAAGTTTAAGATTGTTATTCACTTGGCAGAATGGCTGAGAGCCGCGCTTACTCAACTTGAATAATTATCTGTTAGAATGTTGCTAGGTATGATCGAGGCTGTCGCGTGTGAAATGCAGTGAAGTGTACTGTCGTGGAGGAAATAAGGGGCTCGCAAGAGCTGTAGCGCGCAATACCGCAAGCTGCGACGACTGCTGTCTGCGCCGTTCGCTGCTGACAAGTAAGATAACTCTCGTTCTATCTGGATTGACCTTCACCAATCGAACACTCCCTACGCCTTGATGAAGTCAAGGACTCCTATTCGCCCCTAGTCTAACTATTGGCGTGGTACACCGGTCAGATAACCAGTCCACCCCGATGCCACTCAAAATCCGCTCGCAGGCGTTTAACTGTAACTCTGTCCGTTCACACCGCACAATAAGTGTGGTGGCCAACACAGTGAACAATGCTTAATAGCAAGGACTCAATACAGAGTCGCACTCCGATTCGCTCTCGACAGAGGTGCTCTCCCAGTGAAGTACTGAGGAGAGATATGTTCCTCGTTACGTGTTCTTGCTTCAAGAGCGACAACAGAACGGCCCCTCTCCACGCCAGATGTGAAGGGGTATATCATTCGGTCTCTTCCATTACTCCTTCAGCTCAAGGCGTCAGAAATATCGTCTGCCAATCAGCATTGCTCTTCTAGAACGGGAGAATGACGTTTCGTTTAAGGCGACCAATCTGGAAATCTGTAGCATCGGCGTTTGGCGTTTGCTGTCTCCCTGTGAAAATCTCTGAAACTGCGTGCTACGTGTAAAGAATGCGTAGGCTGGCCGCTCCCATACAATGTAGCGCCATCTGCTTTTAAGCCGAACAAGGGGTCGTCCTTTCACTTGAGCAAACGCTGTCTGCTCTACGGGCGGTCACCGGCACACATAGATAGGTTGGAACCGGCCTCCTGGTGTGCGGTCTGCCTCTCCCGAACTAAAAGCTCCTGTGACCGTCGTGTCTGAAATGTATGCGTGTACGCCAGACTCGAGTATTTCAACTACGTTGCGCTTCCTTGTTATTTGCATATTGTTTACATGAATTCATACAACATTGACTTTATCTTATCGAGTTTGGGTTCGAATGAAGCGTCTTGATGTGCGGAATATGACTGTGAGGGTGGAATATGTAAGCAATGAAGGTCAGGAGACCACGACGTCTTAATAGGACGAGGATGGGGAGATGGACAGAGAGTGGGGAGAGGGGAACGGACAGAGAGAGGGATGAGGAGGAGACGGACAGACACAGGGGAGGGGGAGCAGATAGCCAGAGAGATGGGGAAAGAGGAGATGAACTGAGGGGCTGGAGGAAGTAGGCAGAGAAAGGGATGAGGTGGAGATAGAGGAGAAGATGGACACAGAAAGGAAAGGGGAGAAGATGAACAGGGAGGAGGTGGGAGGAGTTGGGCAGCGAGATAGGGGCTATAAGACTGACAAAGAGGGTGGTCAGGGGATGGGGAGAGGGTGGTGGGGTGTAGGAGGGGGGCAGAGTTTGGGTATTGGACATGGAGAGAGAGAAGGGGGGTAGGAGGAAATTGACTAATGGAAAATTGGATTAAATACGTACCAGGGAAATTCCAGGCACTTAGCTAGTTTTTCAGTATAAATACATGACGAAGTGGATGGGATAAGGATTTCAATCTAAACACGTCGTTTTTATCAAAGATAAGAATCATACCTCAGGATCCCGATACTTTTTTCAGTAGTTTTATGATTGTGATACTTTTCTTAGGAGTCTCCTAAGAAGTGTGCAAAATCCTCCTCCGCTACGTTGCGCCCGAGGCCTATGTGTGGCTCAGAGCCCTGTCCCAGCGGGGTGTGGGTAATGAGGCTGGGATGCTGGTGCAGATCCG
Source organism: Schistocerca gregaria (assembly GCF_023897955.1). Classification (NCBI taxonomy): domain Eukaryota; kingdom Metazoa; phylum Arthropoda; class Insecta; order Orthoptera; family Acrididae; genus Schistocerca; species Schistocerca gregaria. Next base: position 139,835,826 of record NC_064921.1, read on the forward strand.
CCGGCCCGTCTGCATTCCAGCCAGCCGCGGGCCACTGTGCGCCGGACCTGGCTGCGAATAAAGGGGCCAGTCGCCCGCTGGATGGCGGACAGAAAAAGCCCCGCCCGCATAACGCCGGCACACACAGCGCGGCGAAACAAAACAAAACAGAAGAGCGGAGCGGAGCGAGACGCGAACAATAAGAAGCCGGGCGGGCGCGCATCGCGTCTCGCCGCATTCCGCGCGCGCTTCCCACGCGGGCGGGCCGCGACGCCCGGACCCCCGGCGCTGGATTCTCCAGCAGGACGCCTTCAGCTCCAGAAGCCGTACGCGTCCGCGCCGGGGCTTCCAGGCCAGTGTCGGGTGGCGCAGCCTGCGGGGACTCCTCTTACTCGCTCTCTTCGCTCCCCCTCTTGCTGGACAATGGAAAGAAGCAAATCTCCAACCGCTCGTCACACGTATGCCATACGAATTATGAAAATGGATGTACTTATGTATGTTTATTCCATATGCCCCGCCATGAACGATGGACCTTGACGTTGGTGGGGAGGCTTGCGTGCCTCGACGACACAGATAACCGTACCGTAGGTGCAACCACAATGGAGGGGTATCTGTTGAAAGGCCAGACAAACGTGTGGTTCCTGGAGAGGAGCAGCAGCCTTTTCAGTAGTTGCAGGGGCAACAGTCTGGATGATTGACTGATCTGGCCCTGTAACACTAACCAAAACGGCCTTGCTGTTGTGGTACTGCGAACGGCTGAAAGCAAGGGGAAACTACAGCCGTTATTTTACCCGAGGGCATGCAGCTTTACTGTATGCATGGAGAGATGCATCAAACCAGTCTCTGGACTGAAGACCACAACAACAACATTCCACATCACCTCCAGGAACACTGGGCTGATTTCAGGAAAACTCGGTACTGCCTGGAAAGAATCACTGTGGAGTAAGAACCACACACCTATCAAAGGGATGGGGGCTGAGTGAGAATATCCATACTTTAGTTACACATTATTTGAGACTGAGACCGCTTAGAGACTTGTAACAATCTTAACGCACAACTTCAAAACTTTACGAAGCTCTTTCTCGCTAACGACTCACACAAAATGATGAAAGCAAAAAGGTTCTTTGCTTACTACAGTTTCGCTGTTCAAGCAGTAAAACTGCCACATGAAACAGGAGGTTTTAATTTATTACTTATTTACTACTAACTCGCGTACACGTATAACACAGAATGTACCAGAAAAACTACATTATTGTGCAACATAGGAGATACGACGTCATAAACATTAAGATATCTCAAAACGAACCTGCAGGGCGAAATTCACTAGACGTACAGGTGAAATATGTGTACGAATACGCGTCAAATATGTTAAATATATCTGAAGTTCATTAATATGTGCATATGCGACCAAAGCCACGTGTGAAAGCTCATCCTAAAACCCTGGAACGTATTCAGTGAAATCTTATACACATATTAGTTACATTCTGGAAAGAAAAACTGTAAGGATCAAACCCACCAGTGTAGACAGGCAATGAGAGGGAGGTCTGGAGATGATGGGCAGAGAGATAACTACATCTTTCTTACTTACTTACTTACAGAAAGGAATTTATGAACTCAATATAATAGGTACAGAGTATAACACGAAAAAATCTTGTGCAAAATCCTAGTCAGTGACATATTGTGGAAAATACTCAGTGAGAACTACAAAAGTAAACAACGAAAAACCAATTGGACGTGTTCTGAGGCATCAAGGGATCACCAATTTAATATTGGAGGGCAGCTTGGAGGGTAAGAATCGTAGAGGGAGACCAAGAGACGAATACACTAAGCAGATTCAGAAGGATGTAGGCTGCAGTAGGTACTGGGAGATGAAGCAGCTTGCACAGGATAGAGTAGCATGGAGAGCTGCAAAAACCACAACAAGAACAACGTCAGAATTAAATAAGTGAGATACATGCATCGGAATTACACGGAATGGGTTAATAGCTTTAGCTGACTCCGCAGTGTTGTGTAAATATCATGGAAAAAAGATCTTTCTTACCTTACTACGTTTCTCTGTAATTGAAAAAGCTCTGTCACAGCTATAAAATATTTGCCCCCCAGTAAACACTTGTGTATTATCCTTTCAAACCATTCCAAGTTAAACGGAAGAGATATTGATGCATGGAACTTAGAACGCCAGAGGGGTAGCACTGCTTAGTACAGAGATTGTGAGTCATCTAGTAATGAACTCCCACTCCGAAACCTTTAAAAAATTGAACTGCCCTGTATAAAACGTAATGTATCCCGAACTATGTATTGTACAGTAATTTAAGTTTGCAGGCAGATTCAGTGCTATAGGTGGATACCGTCTGCAAAATTTGTTGGGAATAGAGTTAGTAGTAAAGAAGTAATAAAGGTGATCACAAAGTTTCCGTTCGAAGGTCGTATAGTACATAGACGGTATGCTAGTCAGGCGAAATTGTAGTGAGCATTCAGGCAGTCGTCCCACCGACCCACAAGGTTGAAGATACTCTTTAGTACACTACTGGCCATTAAAGTTGCTACACCAAGAAGATGACATGCTACAGGCGCGAAATTTAACCGACAGGAAGAAGATGCTGTGATATGCAAATGATTAGCTTTTCAGAGCATTCACACAATGTTGGCACCTGTGGCTACACCTACAACGTGCTGACATGAGGAACGTTTCCAGCCGGTTTCTCATACACAAACAGCACTTGACCGGCGTTTCCCAGTGAAACGTTGTTGTGATGCCTCATGTAATGAGGAGAAAAGAGTACCATCACGTTTCCGACTTTGATAAAGGTCGGATTGTAGCCTATCGCGATTGCGGTTTATCGTATCGCGACATTGCTGCTCGCGTTGGTCGAGATCCAATGACTGTTAGAAGAATATGGAATCGGTGGGTTCAAGAGGGTAATACGGAACGGCGTGCTGGATCCCAATGGCCTCGTATCACTAGCAGTCGAGATGAGAGGCATTTTATCCGCAAGGCTGTAACGGATCGTGCATCCACGTCTCGATCCCTGAGTCAACAGATGGGGACGTTTGCAAGACAACAACCATCTGCACGAACAGTTCGACGACGTCTGCAGCAGCGTGGACTATCAGCTCGGAGACCATGGCTACGGTTACTCTTCGCGCTGCATCACGGACAGGAGCGCCTGCGATGGTGTACTCAACGACGATCCAGGGTGCACGAATGGCAAAACGTCATCTTTACGGATGAATCCAGGTTCTGTTTACAGCATCATGATGGTCTCATCCGTGTTTGTCGACATCGCGGTTAACGCACGTTGTAAGCGTATATTCGTCATCGCCATACTGGCGTATCACCTGGTGTGATGGTATGGGGTGCCATTGGTTACACGTCGTGGTCACCTCTTGTTCGCATTGACGGCACTTTGAACAGTGGACGTTACATTTCAGATGTGTTACGACCAGTGGCTCTACCCTTCATTCGATCCCTGAGAAACCCTACATTTCAGCAGGATACTGCACGACCGCATTTTGCAGGTCCTGTACGGGCCTTTCTGGATACAGAAAATGTTCGACTGCTGCCCTGTCCAGTACATTCTCCAGATCTCTCTCCAATTGAAAACGTCTGGTTAATGTTGGCAGAGCAACTGGCTCGTGACAACACGCCAGTCAGTACTCTTGATGAACTGTGGTATCGTGTTGAAGCTGCATGGGCAGCTGTACATGTACACGCCATCCAAGCTCTGTTTGACTCAATGCCCAGGCGTATCAAGGCCGTTATTACGGCCAGAGGTGCTTGTCCTGGGTACTGATTTCTGAGGATCTATGCACCCAGATTGCGTGAAAATGTAATCACATGTTAGTTCTAGTATGATATATTTGTCTAATGAATACCCGTTTATCGTCTGCATTTCTTCTTGGTGCAGCAATTTTAATGGCCAGTAGTGTACATAGTCGGTATGCTAGTCAGGCGAACTCGCCGTAAGCATTCCGGCAAACGATCCACCGACCCACAAGGTTGAAGATACCCTTTAGTAAAACACCGTCTCCTACTGTGTGAAAAAGTTCGTAACTGCCTGATGCACGTCCTCGTGTGACAGGAGCCTTTTTAGCCTTTTATAAGGGACCAAAGACGTGATATTCGCATGGGAACGGATTAAGATTATAGGGCGAGTGCTCGAGCGTCTCCTATTTGAGATGGTGTAACTTCTGCGTTGCGACATTTGCAAGATTGGAACAAGACACGGAATTAGACACATTATTCCAAACGGTGTTTTGACAGGCAGGCTGCTCTATTCACATTCTTCATTCCCCGGCGGGTGTCTGACAGTGACGTTCGGCAAGCAATAAAAGAATACATTGGTCCTTTTGCACGCGAGAATGATTGCTTATCGAAGTCGCAGGTCCAAACGATACAAGTCGAACGTGCGATTGTAAATCTATCATGCGACTCTGGTGGCAGGCGTTATGATCAATTATTTGTGATCGTCATTTTTATCTGTTTCCCGTCGTTCCTTTTGTTGTTGTACATTACATACTTCCGCGAATTATTTGCTAGTTGCCAGGAAAACGCAGACGATTTCTGTCGATAGTGAATGGGTCGTATGGTGTTCCTGACATTTCTTCGGCGGATTCTCTCACATCGTAAAATCCAATTCCATGCTTATCCAGCGTAGAAAATTGTTAGACTTTTTGTCGCAAACAGGGAGTACTATCGGTGGAGGAATGGAGGGACTATGTAGGCTGTGGTGGTGCGAAGTGTGTGAAACTTCGTAAGAAGAGTTTCGATGCTGAAATCCCATTACGATTTCATTGCGGACAGTGCGGTAAACGAACGAGTATCAGGAAGAACACGAGGTCCGACTCCTCCAAATTATCTATCCAGACCAGCGTAATTCTTTTACCTTGCTGGACTCGAGACTACACCTTGCAAGCAACAGCATCGGAAACTGATTTATCTGCTAACACCGTGTGTGATTATTTCGGGGTTTACAGAGAAGTGTTATGTGGTGGTGACAAACGACAATGTACCAATTGGTGTACCGAGTAAAGTTTTGGAAGTGAGCGAATCTCCTGTAGCTAGAAGGAAGAACCAGAGAGGACAACCTTAAAATAGAGAAATCGATCGTTTCTGGCTATTTGGTGGAATAGAGTGTCGCGGAAGTGTTTCGTTGTGAGAGTATTGTCCAGAGACAAGGTCACTTTAGTGGGTCTGATATAGCAGATCCTACTGCCTGGTACTAAAGTCATTACAGAAGGCTTTTGAGTCCTACAAGCCTCTCACAGCTGAAGGAGTTCGTCAACCACTCTGTAGAGTTTGTGTCTTCGGATGATTCCAGTGACCACACGCAGAACATCGAGTGGCCATGGAAATGTGTGAAGTCTTTCATTAAAAGAGATGGGCGTCCAGGACAAACAGACGAACTGTACTTGTTTCAGTACCTCTATTTCCACAACTTGCGTTTGCAGGGAAAAGTTAACACATGTCACACACTGCCGATATTCTTTTATGATATTGGCAGAGTTACCCAGCCTCTGGCAAAAAGGGAATTGTCCCTGTAGCGTACACATCACGTGGACTTTCACATGACGACAGCACCGACGACGGGTAAGGTAAATTGTATCCTTTGTAATTACAAGTATTTTTCTAATGTTCTTCTTTTGTAGTTGCTGTAGTGACCATCACAAACATAGTCCTAACGCCCGCCGCGAGAGTCGCATGACCGATTTACAATCGCACGTTCGATACGTATCGTTTGAACCCCACGACTTGGATAGGCAATCATTCTTGGAAATTACTGGAAATGTAAATGATAAGCTTCTTTCCTTAGATTAGTATTCGGGGAGGGGGGGGGGGGCGAGAAATAGTTTCTTAAGCCTTTGAAACTATATGTAAGGTTTGTTGCAAGTTGCTAAGTGCTTTCTTTCTCAAACAGTTGGTTAAAATAACCTGGGTAAATTGCGATCATGAGTCACTCTGTATCGTGACACATACGCAGTTTGTAACTATTATACTGGACTTGCTGTGTTAAACTTTTTACGCAAGATTTAGTTCTTAATGAGTAGAAATATTGAAAATCAAATTTTTATTGACCCACGAAACCATGAGGTAGGCAACATGCAACTTGTAACGGAATCTATTACAGGCTTTTTTATAAAGAAGTATGCGGTATCCTCCTAATTCAACCAGTTTAACTAGCAATTATGATAATATAAAAAGTAATTGTGTATGTTGGCAATGATTGCATAACACGTCTACATAAACAGTCAACCCATTAAAATATAATTAGTAATTGACCCACACAAGAGTTAACATCACTTGAACACCGATGCAGCAGAGATCTTTATGTAAAAACACTATATTCAACTGAAATAATTAATATGACATATGAATAATATTGGTCAACTTAGGTATTCTAGATCTCCTTAAATAAAAATTACCCAGTGAAACCTATTTATTCACAAGGACTGTTTTCACTTACTATTCACGTAAACACATCTATTTTAAACGAGAACCACTGTAATTTTCAATAATTCACGTTATTTACTTATGTATGCAAATGAATGAAGTCAATAGATATACCTTTGAAGAACGGCCTTTTTGCAACAAAGAATTGTTCCGAGAAGTTGACAGATCTGCCTGTCATTTTAATGGCCTGTTAAATTATGTCACTCGATGTAAATTAATAACTTTTTTGCACAAATTACGATAACAGATAGATGTCTGACTTATAAACCACATCTATTTTTAGTAGTTCTTTGACAAGGTTGTAAATACAAGCAGCAAGAACCCACGTCATCTCAGTCTTGATAGAACTTTTGTAAAGTGTGTATGATATTGCCTTATGTGGAAAAACAAGGCAAAGATGATGTAAAAGAAGTGTTACTCTGTACTGTGACAATGTCTTTGGGTGGTCAGCGGAGTTAAGATGGCTACAATGCCAATAAAATAGTTGAAGTTCACTTATGTTGTCGTGCATTATTTATCAACAAGCACATCAACAACAGAGGACCTCATCTTTTTACCCCTAGACGGATACATATAGAGCCAACATTAACATCAAGATACAGCAGTGAACCAGCCAGCAGCAGCAGCAATCACTACAATATACACTCCTGGAAATTGAAATAAGAACACCGTGAATTCATTGTCCCAGGAAGGGGAAACTATTGACACATTCCTGGAGTCAGATACATCACATGATCACACTGACAGAACCACAGACACATAGACACAGGCAACAGAGCATGCACAATGTCGGCACTAGTACAGTGTATATCCACCTTTCGCAGCAATGCAGGCTGCTATTCTCCCATGGAGACGATCGTAGAGATGCTGGATGTAGTCCTGTGGAACGGCTTGCCATGCCATTTCCACCTGGCGCCTCAGTTGGACCAGCGTTCATGCTGAACGTGCAGACCGCGTGAGACGACGCTTCATCCAGTCCCAAACATGCTCACTGTGGGACAGATCCGGAGATCTTGCTGACCAGGGTAGTTGACTTACACCTTCTGGAGCACGTTGGGTGGCACGGGATATATGCGGACGTGCATTGTCCTGTTGGAACAGCAAGTTCCCTTGCCGGTCTATGAATGGTAGAACGATGGGTTCGATGTCGGTTTGGATGTACCGTGCACTATTCAGTGTCCCCTCGACGATCACCAGAGGTGTACGGCCAGTGTAGAAGATCGCTCCCCACGCCATGATGCCGGGTGTTGGCCCTGTGTGCCTCGGTCGTATGCAGTCCTGATTGTGGCGCTCACCTGCACGGCGCCAAACACGCATACGACCATCATTGGCACCAAGGCAGAAGCGACTCTCATCGCTGAAGACGACACGTCTCCATTCGTCCCTCCATTCACGCCTGTCGCGACACCACTGGAGGCGGGCTGCACGATGTTGGGGCGTGAGCGCAAGACGGCCTAACTGTGTGCGGGACCGTAGCCCAGCTTCATGGAGACGGTTGCGAATGGTCCTCGCCGATACCCCAGGAGCAACAGTGTCCCTAATTTGCTGGGAAGTGGCGGTGCGGTCCCCTACGGCACTGCATAGGATCCTATGGTCTTGGCGTGCATCCGTGCGTCGCTGCGGTCCGATCCCAGGTCGACGGGCACGTGCACCTTCCGCCGACCACTGGCGACAACATCGATGTATGTGGAGACCTCACGCCCAACGTGTTGAGCAATTCGGCGGTACGTCCACCCGGCCTCCCGCATGCCCACTATACGCCCTCGCTCAAAGTCCGTCAACTGCACATACGGTTCACGTCCACGCTGTCGCGGCATGCTACCAGTGTTAAAGACTGCGATGGAGCTCCGTATGCCACGGCAAACTGGCTGACACTGACGGCGGCGGTGCACAAATGCTGCGCAGCTAGCGCCATTCGACGGCCAACACCGCGGTTACTGGTGTGTCCGCTGTGCCGTGCGTGTGATCATTGCTTGTACAGCCCCTTTGCAGTGTCCGGAGCAAGTATGGTGGGTCTGACACACCGGTGTCAATGTGTTCTTTTTTCCATTTCCAGGAGTGTAATTTAATGGCTCCAACCCAATTCTCTACACCTAGTGCTAACAAGCTTTGTATATTGGAGTGATATAGTGCGAATATAGGAATATCAACGACTGGGCGACCATTATAAACTGTATCCTTTCTCCAAGTTACCCGTTTACTAAATGTAAATTTTCTGCACCATTTGACACACGGAACAAGTCTAGGAACATGCAATACATTACCGAGAATACAGTAGTACTGACAATAGGTTCCGTGGAAGAAATGGCAGTTAGAACGTCTGCCATTTCCACCGTTCGATTTATTGTTACATCTTTGTCTTGAGACTATCTGAGGACACCTGTTAACAGCAGAGCTCGTTGCAGCGCGTTGTTTCGCAGTAGACCGGCGCCGCAACCGACGCCCCTTCACCCAGCGCCACTTGTAGTGGCGTGTGTGCGGCTGCAGACGGCGTGGGACCTGTCGGCATTCCTGCGCGCCTTGTCCCTCCCTCCCCACCCGCCCCCACCATTCCGCTCCCCATGTCTGCAGCTCTAGACTCTGCCATCTGGTGCACCGAGCTGCATAAAGCGCCAGCGGGACACATCCGCCGTCGTTGTTATGCTGGCAGCTCGTCGCCTATAAATGACAACTAAGGCCATGTCTGCATAGCACTTCCGCCACATGCTGCTGTACGTTTGCACAATGAACGCTGCGCTTCTGGAATCGTTTCGCGTGACATCTAGCAGCAATGAATGCACGTGTAGCGTCTAAACACAGTGTATTATGATGAAATAAGACATAATCGCAGTGAAGTGCACAGCAACCCTATGTTTAAAATGGTGTAAAATTCGAAACAATCATCGATTATATCTTTTTCATCTCTGTTTTATTACCTGTTACGATGTGTGTGATCATCCTCAGCTACCACTGTGTCCCAAAATCTGAACAGAGTGTTTGTGTGTATGTCTAGGATCTCATCCCAAACCCCTGTCTCAATTTCAACCAGATTTGTCACACAGAAACAGCAGGTCTCACACTTGCCAACATTGTTGGGATTGAAACCTCCTATCTCTGGTACGATGGAGATACGGCCAAAAACGTGCTTTTGCCAGCCCCTAGCGTATAAGCTGCCCTGTACTACAGGCATTTTGTTTGGGAACAGTATCAGCCTGACAAATCAACCGGCTTTGCAGACAGTCTACATGTCAGGGGCAAGAAACAGTTTTACAGGCCCCAACAAGCAGACTGCCTCGCCTGACTGATGTGTTGTGCTGTAGTAGTATCAGACTGCTTTGTTGATCTGATTTGCATGGAATGCTGTACATCAAAGTAAATAAATGATTTTCAACACCTGATATGTGCCCTGACTTGCATGAGAGGCATGTTGTGGAAGAGTATCAGCCTGCTTTGTTGAACTGTATTGCAGGGGCTACTAGCCCTGATGAGTATAGCTTGGCACAGGCTGAGATGGATAGAGGAGAGGAGGGAAACAGCCAGGGGGAGGAGGAAATGGACAGAAAGAGGAGATGAAGAGCCAGAGTTAGTGAGGAAGAGGAGATAGATATAGGTGGGTGGGAGGAAAAGTTGGATGGGGGCGGGGGGGATCCTGATGCGGTTTGGAATTCGTTTGTGATTGTCTGAATAGACGTCTGTCTGTCTATTACACATTACGACCCTCTTCAACTGTCGGTGGTCTCTGTCAGTCAACAGACGAGGTCGGCCTGTACGCTTTTGTGTGTACTTGTCCCTTCACGTTTCCACGTTACTATCACATCGGAAGGATGTTTAGGAGTGTGAAAATATCGCGTACAGGTGTATGACACAAGTGACACCTAATCACCTGTCCTCGTTCGAAGTCCATGAGTCCTGTGGAGGGCGCCATTCTGCTCTCTCACCTTGTCTAATGACTACTGAGGTTGCTGATATGGAGTGTCTAACAGTAGGTGCCACCACAATGCACCTAATATGGAAATATGTTTATCGTGGTGTCCTGATACTTTTGATCACATAGTGTATCTCAGCATGTATTGTTTTATGGCCATTCTAGTTTTGACCTATAATAGCCCCTATACGAATGTCTGTCATTTCTTAAAATACCCTGTGCAGTGTGGTTAGCCACCGTGACTACCGCCTTGTTAACGCATCAGCGTATGTGGTTAGTTACGACGACACTTGCCCTTCAAAGAATTATGACACCCGTCTGCGCTGATGTTGTTACAGCGCTATGATCACTCATGCCGTCGTCTACATTAAGCCTTTCGAAAGGGTCGAAGAGTTCTAACATGTCCTCACAAGTTAGTTATCTAAATTAAGCAACATCGGTCAGTGGCTTGGAAATGGTTAAAAGATACACGGCTGGGAAAAATGGCAACACTCTCAAGGATTGTATTTACTGGCACCAGGTCGTAATATGTCCATACCGAAGGGCTGCAGTGTTGTTGATTTATCTCTCACAGTCCTTCGCAGTTATAAGCGCTTAGGAACCCTGTGTCCACCCTCTATTTTGACACTACAGGCGGTAACCATGCTAACTTTAGAGATGGGTTGGGGCACAACCATGCCACACCAACGAGAATGTACGCCTGATGAACAATTTCAGGCATTTGGATGGGGTCGTGTAGTGAGCGTGAAGGAAGTTGGATGGATGTATTGACGGATTACTGAATGCGTCAGGCATAATTTTTCGGTGTGTGTGTCGCTTTTGTCAGCGGTAGTCAGTGGAACATTCCCACTTTCCTAAACCAGGTCTTGGACGTCCACGTAGTAAAGACGCAGATCAAGATAGACGCATCGTGTGAGTTGCGGAGGCCGACCGAACATCATCCAGGAACGAAATCTGGGCACAGGTTGCACCTGTTGTTTCAGTAGGGACCAACAGGAACCATTGGCTTCCATCAAGACTGAGATTATATGTGCCTCTGGCGAGGCTACCACTTGAACCACGACACCGCCAAGCGTAAGCGTGGCTACTTTGGTGTCGTGAAAGAGTCAACTGGAGAGTGGATGAATCTAGGTTGTGCCTGTCTACGAGTGATGGCCGTACAAATGCTCGAGGTTGACATGGTGAGCGATCTATTCTGGAGTTCATTCATTCACGGTACATAGGTCCCTTCCAGATGATGATGATGGTGATGGTGATGATGATGATGATGATGATGATGATGATGATGGTCATGGTGATGGTGATTTGGGTTGAATCTCATGGGTGGGGACGAAGACTGTCCCCAATGCGGAGCAGTTTATAATGTATTAAAGTCTGCCGCCCTTCCCTACCAATTTAGGGATGAGGCCTAAGGCCTGACAGTTCTCAAAATTTCACCACCCTTGCAACACTGGTATCGGTATCTAGGTCCAAGCCAGGCTTCATGGAGTTAGATGGCCGTCAGTTTCAACTTGGGCCACATTTGGTGTTTCTGCAGGGCGAAATAACCAGTGCCCACTGTATTTCACAGGTTCTTATCCCCATGCTACAGACAATTCTTCGACAGGAAGTTGGTGTGCTTTTTCATAAGGATAGTCAACTTCATCATACGTCTGCTGTGACGCAACGTGCTCTTCTTGGCGTAAAACAATTGCTTTCAGCACCAACATTACCACAACTCTCACTGGTTGTACATGTATGGGACGTGATGAAGCTGGAACTTGTTCTTCAGAGTCTGCAAGAACCGTTGCCGAATTGCTGAGGCAGATCTGGCTATTCCGTCCCATTACGTTATCTCAAGGTATCCAAATTCCTTTATTAGTAATGGCAGATTGGTCTTTGTAACTATTTGCTATGGTACCGAGACGCTCTGGTGAGGAGATGGACGCCACTGTGTTTATTTGATTACATATTAATGCACATCGTCTACCAATTCCTGTTATGTTGCTCTTAAATGTCAGAATGAACATTTGTTTTGAGTGTGATTCTTTGAGTAGGACAGCTGTAATGGAAATATGCATGTTTTATTTGGTTTGGTGCCAACATAACTGTCGATGGTAGACTGACAAAGAAGCACCAGTAGTGGGAAAATGTCTAGGGCTTGGTAGCAATTCCTTCCCTCCCCTTCAGAGATGAGCAGAATGACCGTTAGGTGTACTAAACCAATTTTCGCCATCCACATTCTGGATGACTGAGAGCATGAACCGAACCCATGCTGGTCTCCGTCAAGCAGTTAGCATGCTGGCCTCCGTCAAGACAGCTGTAATGGAATGATGCATTGTGTTGTTTGATTTGGTGACAACATAATGCTCGTGGGAAGATTGACAAAGATACACCAGTAGTTGGAAAATATGTAAGGGTTGGTAGCAGTTCCTTCCCACCCCTTTAAGGATGAGGGATGCTCTGCCGAATTGCTTCAGTCTTATTCTGGATGGGTGAGACTATGGACGGAAACCATGCTGGTCCCCGTCAAGCCTTTAGCTAATGTAACAAAAGGATGAGGTCTATCGTAACTTAGGTCAATAACCTATTATTCTCCAGCTTCATCACAGTTAGGCATACGTCATGACTACCTTTTTTAAATGTTTTCGGAGTGTATTGGATAGTTAAGAGTTCACGATTCTAACGTGAGCGTGGAGAACTTGGTAATCCAGTTTTAAGTTGTTAATCCTGTGGTTCCTTCAACATCCACAATAGTTTTTCAGTTACAGATCGTTTAATTATTTATTTTTATGAAATTACAGAGATTGTAAGATTTTCATTCGCGTCATGGGATTCTCCCTTAGTCCAACCTTCATGTGGTCGTAACCGCGTCACAAGGAGTAATTATTTCCATATTGTACTTTCAGTTTAGGAATTGGGCGCGTGAAGAATGTGAAATTTTTAACGAATTTTGCGTTTGAAGTTAGTGCAGTACCCTTCGGAGAAACGGCGGCCAGCATCCTAAATTAAATTCTGTAGTGTTTCGCGTGTGAAATTTTAATGTATAATCCAACAACAATCACAGATGGTTATTAATTTGAAGCATCTGATATACAAGTTCCCACATAGACGTGGCTGCACAATCGATGAGCTAACGATAGTTCTTGTGGAAATACAGAGTAGAGATTGCGTGTGTTTCGTATGAAGATATGATACTAACCAAGAACGATGAAAGATGACGAGTAAATTCATTTGCAATGTCAAGACGTTAATAAAATGTTGTGGCTGTTTCGTCACTGTATACACTCGTTCTTGTAGAAATGCAGTGTAGATTTTGCGATTGTTCGTGCGACGGATTTAATTGGATGTGTTTCATTTCTGTGTATTAAGTGTTCATATTTGTGTCTGCTTGCGTACCACCCTTCCTCACCACTGTAATATCGCGTCCTAGCCTGCTATGATGTTCCCGCTAAAATGATAGGGGGACCCAGAAATTACTTATGGGGAAGAGGAGATTAGTGTATAACTTATTGTTGACAGATTGTTAGAGACGGATCACAAGCTCAGATTAGGAAATAACGGAGAAAGAAGGCCTTTCGAAGGAACTACCCTGGCATTTGCGGTAAGCGATTTAGGGAAATCACAGGAGACCTAAGCCAGGATGGCTGGACGCGGGTTTGAACCGTCGTCCTCCCGAACAGTTCGATTTGAATAGATTGCATTACAACCGCTCTTGTTACTCAGTCCATGTATGCCGTGAGTATGAGTGTGTCGTATGAGAATAGCAAACCCAAGAGCAACGTAACGTTCCGTCCTATCCTGAGCATATTACTGAATCAAGAGACCCTTTAGATTAGAGAGAGTGCGCATCATGTCTCTTAACATAATGAGAGTTAATTTGCGCAGAATGGGGGCTTATGGCTCAATAAGAACGATATTTCAATGACAATCTTACGTGTATAGAACAATAATTTCACCACCTGACCCGTACCCAGCAAATGTATTCCTGAAATGAGCCCTCATAATATAGTACCGTGCAATCGGACATTAAAAAAGTGAAGTATCTCATATCTGATAGTAGTGCAGATGCTTTTCGTTAGCTAGATGCTTTGCTTACTTGTGTCCTCTGACCCCTCCCCCCCCCCCCCCTTTGCTTTATCCGTTGCGTAACAGATGTGTAAATCATCATTAAATGTAATGACCAATTAAACTATCGGGAATGTCCCTTTAATGGTTATTTTCCAAGAATCGAATTAAGGAAAGTGATAAGAAGATGCATCGGCGCTTCATAAAACCCTCATAGAGGACTAAGTAGAGGATGCATCGGTGCCTCATAAAAACCCCGTAGAGGACTAAGTGGAGGATGCATCGGCGCCTCATAAAACCCCCGTAGAGGACTAAGTGGGGGATGCATCGGCGCCTCATAAAACCACCGTAGAGGACTAAGTGGAGGATGCATCGGCGACGCATAAAACCCCCGTAGAGGACTAAGTGGAGGATGCATCGGCGCCTCATAAAACCCCCATAGAGGACTAAGTGCAAGGACTAGACCTTGGGGGGAGGGTAACTTCACTCACTTTTTGTTGCACACAAAGCTTTATTCATGTAAACAATTAATTCAAATAACAATTATGATGAAAAATTGTGCCGAATGAATGGTTACCACATACTTAAGCAGCTACAAGTTACCCACTGAGACAGTAATTCTGATACAGAAACACCCAGTAAAAGCAACAGACTAGGATTAAATAACGATTCTCTGGACAACTTGTGATTACTAGTAGCAGATTTAAGCCAATGCAACTTTTGTGGGATTATCGTGCCATGATTAACGGTAAAACGATAGGGATCAATCGTTACAAATCAAACGGTATAAGCCAGTTTACGTTAATGTAAATGTCATGGGATTACGGTAAAGCGATTACAATAAAATGGTTTCGATGTTTAATACCTCGAGGACTAGACTGAAGACAAACTGAACAGTGACAAAATTGACAATAAATGACACGACGGGAAAATGCATTCATGACTGAGTAAATAGAATAAGCAACTTTAAATACGCAAGTCTTCCAACTGATGCATAACTTAACTAACGCCTGAAAAGGACAGTCAATAATTACATATACAGAAATTATTTTTAAATTTCCGAACCTTGAACCAGTACACGGCACTTACCTTATAAATATATCTGAGCTCCAGAACCCAACCAGTTACAGACACGAACCCCGTACATAACAGGAAGCATGGATAACGGCCAGATGCCCACCTCGACCACCAAATGTCGGCCATACCAATAGTGCGACATACACAAGTCTCAGCCTGACATTGTCTCATATACACTTCTTCAAACAGTATTAACCTCAGAGGGGGTAACTGTCACAGAGTGTATTCTAGCAAATAAGAAAGAAACGCAAGTGCCCGACGGCGTAGGTCAAACCCACAACCCAGGCTCAGAGATACAACAAATGGTAAGAAATTATGATTCAATAAATCGCGCTTCCAAATACGATAGCGAATGCGCTACAACTAAGACTCCTTGAATAAATAATCCTACCCTAGTGAACCGAAGGCAGTGCACTTAGTGCAATATTAAATAAAACATCAACAAATTAGCACCAAATGAAGTTAAACAAATTGTCACTGTCTCCGAGTAGTATCCGAATCACACTCAAGCTCTAGGTATTTAAAAGAAGCAATTCAAACCACACTAACATAAAATTACCTCAATGAAAGGCATAAAATGATAAACTAGTCTTACAACAATTACACGTCCTTGACAGACCGAGACATTCGAGACTCCACAGGAAGATCTGGCGGAATGACGATACATTTCTGCATCGATCTGTTCAATGATACACAGTGCTTTCTGAAACATACTAAACACTAAGATTAAGAAATAATACACAGTACGCCCCAAGGTTTAAATGGTAATTAGAATATCAGCACCAACACGAACTCCTACAGTTCGAACGGTACAACCAGTTTCACAGAGGCGAACCACAACATAAATTATGCACGGAGTTTCCCTGATTGCGAATCAACCAGTAATCCGTCTCAGGTTCATCACACTTGTAATACATAGGACAGAAAATACCTACAAAGAATGACGAAAATACAATGAATCACCTTATTGCGTCAGTTGAAGTCCATGTCCAGCAGCATCGGAAAGGTAGGACACGAGTCAGGACCCCCAACAACATATAATCGGCCAACGACCATCGAACTTCCACACAGTCCATCCTGAAACGCGCCCAATACAGCCGGCCCCGACCCGAAAGGACATTTTCATAGCGACAGTCTTCGCCGCCAAGGCTGCCTTTCGTGTCCACCACGAACCACACGCTGTTACTAACTACCCCCTCATTCCGCACGTTCACTCGGTCCATTTCATCTCGTGCGCGCCACCTCGCGAATGTATCACGAGCGCCGAAAAGGTGCCATCTCTGGAGAAGAATCCAATAGGACGAGAGCCGGCATGGCTCAGAAGGCATAGAGAGTATTAATACCAGTGCGAGCTTAAATCACCAGTCAAGCAGTGACCCCTTGATAGATTCGAGACAAAGAAAAATTACACTACTGGTCATTAAAATTGCTACACCAAGAAGAAATGCAAATGATAAACGGGTATTCATTGGACAAATATATTATACTAGAACTGACATGTGATTACATTTTGACGCAATTTGGGTGCACAGATCCTGAGAAATCAGGACCCAGAACAACCACATCTGGCCGCAATAACGGCCTTGATACGCTTGGGCTTGGATGGCGTGTACAGGTACAGCTGCCCATGCAGCTTCAACACGATACCACAGTTTATCTAGAGTAGTGACTGGCGTATTGTGACGAGCCTGTTGCTCGGCCACCATTGACCAGACGTTTTCTGTTGTTGAGAGACCTGGAGAATGTGCTGGCCAGGGCAGCAGTCGAACATTTTCTATATCCAGAAAGTCCCGTACATTACCTACAACATGCGGTCGTGCATTATCCTGCTGAAATGTAGGGTTTCGCGGGGATCGAACGAAGGATACGGCCATGGTTCGTAACACATCTGAAATGTGACGTCCACTGTCGAAAGTGCCGTCAATGCGAACAGGAAGTGACCGAGACGTGTAATCAATGGCAACCTATACCATCACGCCAGGTGATACGCCAGTATGGCGATGACGAATACACGCGCTTCCAATGTGCGTTCACCGCGATGTCGCCAAACACAGATGCGACCATCATGATGCTGTAAACAGAACCTGGATTCATCCGAAAAAATGACGTTTTGCCATTCGCGCATCCAGGTTCGTCGTCGAGTGCACCATGACAGGCGCTCCTGTCTCTGATGCAGCGTCAAGGGTAACCGCAGCCGTGGTCTCCGAGCTGATAGTCCATTCTGCTGCAAACGTCGTCGAACTGTTCGTTCAGATGGTTGTTGTCTTGCAAACGTCCCCATGTGTTGACTCAGGGATCGAGACGTGGCTGCACGATCCGTTACAGCCATGCGGATAAAATGCCTCTCATCTCGACTGCTAGTGATACGAGGCCGTTGGGATCCAGCACGGCGTTCCGTATTACCTTCCTGAACCCACCGCTTCCATATTCTGCTAACAGTCATTGGATCTCGACCAACGCGAGCAGCAATATCGCGATACGATAAACCGCAATCGCGATAGCCTACAATCCGACCTTTATCAAAGTCGGAAACGTGATGGTACGCATTTCTCCTCCTTACACGAGGCATCAGAACAAAGTTTCACCAGGAAACGATGGTCAACTGCTGTTTGTGTATGAGAAATCGGTTGGAAACTTTCCTCACGTCAGCACGTTGTATGTGTCGCCACCGGCGCCAACCTTGTGTGAATGCTCTGAAAAGCTAATCATTTGCAAATCACAGCGTCGTATTCCGGTCGGTTAAATTTCGCGTCTGTAGCACGTCATCTTCGTGGTGTAGCAATTTTAATGGCCAGTAGTGTAGTCACTCGAATTGTCCGCAGATTAGAAAGACACGCAGGTATAACAGTAATGGGCAAATGATGCAAGGTGCTTGGGGCAGTAGATCACAGGATGCCGTTCGGCATCTTAATCATAGTTTGCCATCACGAATAAGCACGTGAATTGCTTCCAAAGGGCAGTCTGTGCACTGGTGCGACTGCTTGAGCACCCTTTACAGTGACGTGTTTGTTCTATTTGCTCTGTGTGTATCACAAATTGATGAAGTTCCTCTCACATCACTTGCCAATAAAATGACCCTCTCCTTGAGAGCTCTGCATTATTTTTTGCGGTAAAGCCACATCCTCGACGCTGCTGGCGTCAGGCTGTTGTGGAACTCCCCTCGCAGTGGCCTCACCGTGCAGCAGTTTTCGCAGGCGGCCCAAGAAGCACGGCGAGCGCGGCCGGACGTGTGTAGCTGACGCGGCAGCGGTCCGGGCCCGGCTGACCAGAGCCGGGCCGTACAGCGCGGTACAGTAGCGGCCATTGTGCGGCACAATAGGGCAGGCCAGGGCCGCTAATAGGCCCTTTATCTCCCACTCGGCCGCGGCTAATTTGCCGTGGGAAGGCGCGCTTTATCAGCAAATTTGTCCCCCGGCCACGAGCCGGACCAAATCCCCTGCCCCGGCAATCCGACCGTCCACTCGTTCGGCGGTGAATCAGGCGGCTGCCACGGCCGACGGCCGTGTGCAGGCGGCACTAGCGCGACTTTCTGTACACCTGCCGTTTAGTGGCAGACCGTCGGCTTCCGTTGAATGCGCTGCTACTGTTGGTCATCCGAATGAGAAAGCAAGTAATTCTTACACCTACGCTTAACATTTGACTGCTCAAAACAGTCGGAAAACGTTGGATTATTTATATACTAAAATGGTATCTGTTCTTTTGGACATGTCCGGTGACCATGCAGCTCGTTAGAATGAAATTACAATGAAATGAACACCCTTTGCTGCTTACAGGCGTTGACATACGTCAACGGGGACAGGTAAAATGTGTGCCCCGACCGGGACTCGAACCCGGGACTCCTGATTACATGGCAGACGCTCTATCCATCTTTTTTTTTTATTACAGAGGGGGCTAACCATCTGACCGATCACGCTGAGATACCGTGCCGGTGTCCACCTGAGCCACTAAGGACACAGAGGATAGAGCGACTGCAGGGATTTATCTCTGGCACGCCTCCCGCAAAAGCCACATCCTCTACGTATTGTCCCGCACTACATTCGTAGTGCCCCCGTCCATTATACTCATTACTCGCGGCGCGTTGCCGATTCCCGTGAGAGTTCGGGCACTGTTTGTGCATTCGCACAGAAGAAGAAGATGGTCAAGTGGACAGTAAGGCTTACCGGCCACTTGACCATCTTCTTCTGTGCGAATGCACAAAAAGCACCCCAACTCTTACGGGAATCGGGAACGCGCCGAGAATAAAGGGCGGGGCTCTACAAATGTAATGTGGGACAATACGTTGAGAATGTGGGTTTCGGAGGAGGCGTGCCAGAGATAAATCCCTGCAGTCGCGCTATCCTCTGTGTCCTCGGTGGTTCAGATGGATGGAGCGTCTGCCTTGTAATCAGGATATCCCGGGGTCGAGTCCTGGTCGGGGCACACATTTTCATCTGTCCCCGTTGACGTATGTCAACGCCTTAAGAAGCTAAGGGTGTTGCCGGCCGATGTGGCCGTGCGATTCTCGGCGGTTCAGTTTGGAACCACGTGACAGCTACGGTCGCAGGTTCGAATCCTGCCTCGGGCATGGATGTGTGTGATGTCCTTAGGTTAGTTAGGTTTAAGTAGTTCTAAGTTCTAGGCGACTGATGACCTCAGAAGTTAAGTCCCATAGTCCTCACAACCATTTTTGAAGCTAAGGGTGTTCATTTCATTATAATTTCGTTGAATTGTTTGCCTGTTGGTTGTATACGTGTGTGGAAGAGAGAGACATGTTGTGGCCCGGCAGTGGAATCTACAAACTGCTTCCCACACCTCTATCTCAGTACAGAAACATTGTAAAATGGCAGAATAAATGGTCAGATTCGCACCTTACATGAGACCTTTACAAATAGCAACGAGAAGGTGAAGATGACACCTAACGTAAATCGACAGGTATGAGAACATTTGCTTATCAATATGTAATGCAAAAAGGGATGACAGTCAATCGACGGAAATTAACACACCATTCCTATACAATGCATGTCTTTGAGCGGAAGATAGAACACGGAATGCGAGTCGAGTCTCATTTAGTTTTGAAAATCCAGCTCCACGACAACGCAGCGAAACTGCGCTGCGGGAGTTACGCCGGCGACCACTTAAGGGGATGGCAGGAAAGAGGACAGCGACCCCGGGCCAGGTGATTAAAGCTGGAGGGTCGCCTGTAGCGAGAGCATCGGTACAAGAGCATAGAAGAAGCTTCAGAAAACTGTGTTTCGAATTTCCAATGCGATACGAACAAAAGCAAGTGACGCATTTTCGTCCAGCGAGTAAGACACACAGATAGGTCAGTGTACTGTAGGCGTGTAGAATGGGCACGAAACATCCGATTGGCGGAAACTGACTAGGAAAGGGAAAACTACTGAAGTTTCGACGCAGTTTGATAAAAGGGACGTTCCGATTAGCAGAGGGTGTTTCTACAAAATAAGAGGAACGTTCCTTTTAGTCGGAAAAAGGCGTGACATGAAAAAGGAACCCAAGTGGAGGGAGGCAGTCTGCTATGAGAGGACAAGAGAGGAATTTTGTGTGACTCTTCTCTGAACTGGCGTCAAGTGCAGAACGGAGCGCGTAACGCTCAGTATGACACAGGGAAGAAATTGGTGTGGACACTGCGTTCACAGCGGCTGCACTCCAGCTAAAATTAGCTGTAGCAGCGTTTACCTCGAAGTGTGGAAGAACGAACCAGCCAAATTAGTTAACTGTTCTTCCGTGAACTGAGAGGGCACTATAATAAGCACGCTGCTCCAACCATGCACGTTTATATCGCCACATAATAAGACTAGGGCTGAGCACATGTTTTCTCGCATAACGAGAAACATAGGGAGAGTTTCTCCTGGAAGGCCAGATTAGTTTTGTAGAAATTTCAGTGGGAAAGAGCGGTCTTGCAGACAGCAGCACGTCACAGCTTTATTGGATCACCAACTTGAGTTCACTGTAAACTCGAGTGGCCTTAGGTAATCTTGCACTCAAATTTGTCACTTGACTAACGATCCACCGTAGACTTGATTGTCATCCTAAATAGTACCGAACTTTGAACCGGAATCGGACTATTTTCGTAGTACTGACCTATATCATAACGTATGTGTGGGAGCCATTTTGTAAAGAAACGTCAAATTAAACTTTCATATTATTGTGCTTATGATTAATGTAAAGAAACTTCCAATTAAACTTTCATAATATTGTGCTTAAGATTAATGTTCTTTCAAATAGTTAATATTTAACAATGTTGTGTATAAACTTATTTCAGTTTTGATGTTGACAAGATTTATTTCCCATTGCGCTGTTTTTATGTTGGAGAGTTGAAAACTGTGTGAAAAGCTGTAATTTGGTGAGAAATATTGCGACATTAAACTTGTGATTTCTCCTCACACAGTGTTCTCCATTCTAGAATATGCAACATAACCGCCACCCTTACAACATTGTACATGGTCCAGCCCCAGTGACATTAATATGACCACCGCCTTTGTTCAAAGTGCAACAGCCACCCCAAAACGGCAGGTATCAGCACTGTCAATGAAGCGTGTATTATGCGTTTCTGAGGGACGAGGAAAACAATGAAGTCTTTGTCATAATGTGGAAACGGAGCGATTTATCTGATGTCCAAACGTGCATAATCATTGGCTTTTAGGCCAAGAGTGGAGCCGTGGCGAAACGAAGTTAGTAGATCTGCATCTAAATCTAAATCCATACTCCACAAGACACCTGACGGTGTGTGGCGGAGGGTACCTTGAGTACCTCTATCGGTACTCCCTTCTATTCCAGTCTCGTATTGTTCGTGGGAAGAAGGATTGTCGGTATGCCTCTGTGTGGGCTCTAATCTCTCTGATTTTATCCTCATGTTATCTTCGCGAGATACACGTAGGAGGGAGCAATATACTGCTTGACTCTTCGGTGAAGGTATGTTCTCGAAACTTTAACAAAAGCCCGTACCGAGCTACTGAGCGTCTCTCCTGCAGAGTCTTCCACTGAAGTTTCTCTATCATCTCCGTAACGCTTTCGCGATTACTAAATGATCCTGTAACGAAGCGCGCTGCTCTCCGTAGGATCTTCTCTATCTCTTCTATCAACCCTATCTGGTGCGGATACCACACTGCTGAGCAGTATTCAAGCAGTGGGCGAACAAGCGTACTGTAACCTACTTCCTTTGTTGTCGGGTTGCATTTCCTTAGGATTCTTCCAATGAATCTCAGTCTGCTTTACCGACGATCAACTTTATATGATCATTCCATTTTAAATCACTACTAGTGCGTACTCCCAGATAATTTATGGAATTAACTGCTTCCAATTGCTGACCTGGTATATTGTAGCTAAACGACACGGGATCTTTCTTTCTATGTATTCGCAGCACATTACACTTGTCTACATTGAGATTCAATTGCCATTCCCTGCACCATGCGTCAATTCGCTGCAGATCCTCCTGCATTTCAGTACAATTTTCCATTGTTACAACCTCTCGATATACCACAGCATCATCCGCAAAAAGCCTCAGTAAACTTCCGATTTTATCCACAAGGTCATTTATGTATATTGTGAATAGCAACGGTCCTACAACACTTCCCTGCGGCACACCTGAAATCACTCTTACTTCGACTTCTCTCCATTGAGAATGACATGGTACGTTCTGTTATCTAGGAACTCTTCAGTCCAATCACGCAATTGGTCTGATAGTCATATGCTCATACTTTGTTCATTAAACGACTGTGGGGAACTGTATCGAACGCCTTGCGGAAGTCAAGAAACACGGCATCTACCTAGGTACCCGTGTCTATGGCCCTCTGTGTCTCGTGGACGAAAGCGCTAGCTGGGTTTCACACCATCGTCTTTTTCGAAACCCATGCTGATTCCTACAGAGTAGATTTCTAGTTTCCAGGAAAGTCATTATATTCGAACATAATACGTGTTCCAAAATTCTACAACTGATCGACGTTAGGGATATAGGTCTACAGTCCTGCACATCTGTTCGACGTCCCTTCTTGAAAACGGGGATGACCTGTGCCCTTTTCCAATCCTTTGAAACGCTACGCTCTTCTAAGAGACCTACGGTACACCGCTGCAAGAAGGAGGGCAAGTTCTTTCGCGTACTCAAACTGGTATCCCATCAGGTCCAGCGCCCTTTCCTCTTTTGAGCTATTTTAATTGTTTCTCTATTCCTCTGTCGTCTGTTTCGATATCTACCATTTTGTCATCTATGCGACAATCTAGAGAAGGAACTACAGAGCAGTCTTCCTCTGGGAAACAGCTTTGAAAAAATACATTTAGTATTTCGTCTTTAGTCTGTCATCCTCTGTCTCAGTATCATTTTGGTCACATAGCGTCTGGACATTTTGTTTTGATCCACCTACCGCTTTGACATAAGACCAAAATTTCTTTGGATTTTCTGCCAGGTCAGTACACAGAACTTTACTTTCGAAAGATTGTTCTCATGCCACCATGTTTAAAGTATACTGTGTATGTCAAAATGGGTCTATCCGAAATCGGCGGCTGGGGACAGTGGTGTACCACTGACCATACACGACAGGGTGGTCAAAGGTTGCAAAGATGTGTAGGGGCGAATGGACCTGCAATTGTTAAACAGCTGCCCCCTGCCCCCTCCCCATATGAACCAAGGGGCTACCAACAGCATCTTCTCAACTACTGTACATATCGGTAATCGCAGTAGGTGCCTGTTTCCTGCACCCATGCTGACTGCTAGCCATTGACGCCATTACCGCAACTAGTGTACCATCTTCACACAGGGTACGCCCTAAGCATTCATCACCGTAGGCTTCCTGTATCATTTGGTGTGTGTTTGTAAAGTTTTCCTTGAGTTCCAAACAAAAGTTAATGTAGACGCATTGCTCCTCTAACTCAGCCATCTTGATATTCGCAAACTGTGTGTTACAACGTTCTACTCAATATAGCACTGAACAATAACTAATAGACATGCAACAATGAATTTTTCGGCAATTATACCGAGAGAGGTGGCGCAGTGGTTAGTACCGCTCAACTCGCATTCGGAAGGACGACAGTTCAAACCCGCGTCCGGCCATCTTATTATACCTATCCCGTGATTTCCTTAAATCGCCTCAGGCAAATTCCGGGATGGTTCCTTTGAACGTGCACAGACGATTTCCTTTCCCATCATTCCCCAAACTGATGGGACTGATGACCTCGCTGATTGATCCCCTCCCCCAAATAAATAAATAAGTAAATCGCAGCCACTTAGACATTAAACACAGCCGTTTGTAGGGATGCCATCAACATTTTGCTCCAACACACCATTTGTGCGACATTACGAAGGTCCCGGAATTTTTTGAATAGACCTTGTACACTACTGGCCATTAAAATTGCTACACCAAAAAGAAATGCAGATGATAAACGGGTATTCATTGGACAAATATAATATACTAGAACTGACACGTGATTACATTTTGACGCAGTTTGCGTGCATACATCCTCCGAAAACAGTACCCAGAACAACCACCTCTGGCCCTAATAACGGCCTTGATACGCCTGGGCATTGAGTCAAACAGAGCTTGGATGGCGTGTACAGGTACAACTGCCCATGGAGCTTCAACACGATACCACAGTCAATCAAGAGTAGTGACTGGCGTATTGCCACGAGCCAATTGCTCGGCCAACATTGATCAGACGTTTTCAATTGGTAAGAGATCTTGAGAATGTGCTGGCCAGGGCAGCAGTCGAAAGCTTTCTTTCATTTCACCCTGCTGAAATGTAGGGTTTCGCAGGGATCGAATGAAGGGTAGACCCATGGGCCGTAACACAACCAAAATGTACCGTCCACTGTTCAAAGTGCTGTCAATGCGAACAAGAGGTGACCGAGACGTGTAACCAATAGCATCCGATACCATCACGCCGGGTGATGCGCCATTATGACGATTACGAATACACGCTTCTAATGTGCGTTTACCGCGATGTCGACAAACACGGATGCGACCATCATGATGCTGTAAACAGAACCTTGATTCATCCGAAAAAATGCCGTTCGCGCACCCAGTTTCGTCGTTGAGTACACTATGTCTGTGATGCAGCGTCAAGGGTAACAGCAGCCATGGTCTCCGAGGTGATAGCTCAAACTGCTGCAAACGTCGTCGAACTGCTCGTGCAGATGGTTGTTGTCTTGCAAACGTCCCCATTTGTTGACTCGGGGGTCGAGGCGTGGCTGCACGATCCGTTGCAGCCACGCGGATAAGATGCTGTCATCTCGACTGCTAGTGATACGAGGCCGTTGGCATCCAATACGGCGTTCCGTATTACCCTCCTGAAGCCACCGACTCCATATTCTGCTAACACTCATTGGATCTCGACCAGCGCGAGCAGCGATGGCGCGATACTATAAACCGCAATCGCGATAGCCTACAATCCGACCTTTATCAAAGTCGTAAACGTGATGGTACGCATTTCTCCTCCTCACACGAGGCATCACAACAACGTTTCACCAGGCAACGCCGGTCAACTGCTGTTTGTGTATGAGAAATCTGTTGGAAACTTTCCTCATGTCAGCACGTTGTAGGTGTCGCCACCGGCGCCAACCTTGTCAGAATGTTCTGAGCAGCTAATCATTTGCATATTACAGCTTCGTCTTCCTGTCGGTTAAATTTCGCGTCTGTAGCACGTCATCTTCGTGGTGTAGCAATTTTAATGGCCAGTAGTGTAGTCACTCGAATTGTCCGCAGGTTAGAAAGACAACGGTAATGGGCAAATGATGCAAGGTGCTTGGGGCAGTACATCACAGGATGCCGTTCGGCATCTTAATGATCGTTTGCCATCACGAATAACCACGTGAATTGCTTCCAAAGGGCAGTCTGTGCACTGGTGCGACTGCTTGAGCACCCTTTACAGTGACGTGTTTGTTCTA
Organism: Schistocerca gregaria; assembly: GCF_023897955.1. Taxonomy (NCBI): domain Eukaryota; kingdom Metazoa; phylum Arthropoda; class Insecta; order Orthoptera; family Acrididae; genus Schistocerca; species Schistocerca gregaria. The sequence continues at coordinate 139,862,157 of NC_064921.1, forward strand.
TTTGCTCTGTGTGTATCACAAATTGATGAAGTTCCTCTCACATCACTTGCCAATAAAATGACCCTCTCCTTGAGAGCTCTGCATTATTTTTTGCGGTAAAGCCACATCCTCGACGCTGCTGGCGTCAGGCTATTGTGGAACTCCCCTCGCAGTGGCCTCACCGTGCAGCAGTTTTCGCAGGCGGCCCAAGAAGCACGGCGAGCGCGGCCGGACGTGTGTAGCTGACGCGGCAGCGGTCCGGGCCCGGCTGACCAGAGCCGGGACGTACAGCGCGGTGCAGCTATTTTAATGGCCAGTAGTGTAAATCACTTTTTGTTTATCTGTTCGGTTATCGGATTTTAAGCGACACAGTACGACACAAAAGAAAATGATACGGAGTAAAACAGAATGTGCCAAAAAGTACCGGTCACCGGTAAACACTTTCCAGAAAGTGAGCGAGTTTCGTCGTCCCTGGTACTTACCAGCACGGGAAAGCGTGCTGGAGAGGAACGAGCTTACATGCGAGTTGTCGCAAGCGTCGTTAGGCCGTCCTGCGGCCGCAGCGCGGCTGCGCCCGCGTCCTTGTCTTCTTGCTGCTGGCTAGCCTTTACGACGAGGCGTAAAGCGCGGCCAGCGCTGCCACCGGTTTGTGGTGTGAGAGCGGCGCCTCACGCAGCGGCCACCGCGACGCCGGCGGCCGGCGCCGGTTCTCCTCCAGAAATAGACGGCGCGGCGCTCAGCGGGCGGTCTTACTCGAGGGGACTCCACCAGACGTCCGTTCCGCCGCGCTTCCCCCCACACCGGACGATGTCGCCAACTCGCGGGACAACTGCCAGTGTGTGACTGTGCGCAGGTCTATCACTCAGCGCTCTGGTCACCAGGGTCCACCAGTTCCGTTCGGCAGCTGGATGCTTACCTTTACGGAAGGGAAGGCATTGTTTCAAACATATCCGACTCCATGCTGGGGAAGCCTGTGACATTTTCCGATGGGAATTAGGGTTCCCGAGTTTTAAAAAATGGTTCAAATGGCTCTATGGGATTTAATATCTGAGGTCATCACTCACCTAGACTTAGAACTACGTAGACCTAACTTACCTAAGAACATCACACACACCCATGCCCGAGGCAGGATTCGAATCTGCGACCGTAGCAGCCGCGTGGTTCCGGACTGAAGCGCCTAGAACCGCTCGGTCACAAAGGCCGGCGCTACCGGGGTCCTCTAAAACTTTTACATACTATACCTCGTTTCATTTTTGTAGAGTCTTGTACCGCAAGGAAGGAATGTTCAAAATGGTTCAAATGTCTCTGAGCACTATGGGACTTAACATCGGAGGTCATCAGTCCCCTAAAACTTACAACTACTTAAACCTAACTAACCTAATGACATCACTCGTATCCATGTCTGAGCCAGGATTCGAACCTGTGACCGTAGCGGTCGCTCGGTTCCGGACTGTAGCGCCTAGAACCGCTCGGCCACAGCGGCTGACAGGAAGCAAGGGAGAGGATTTTGTTGAGTGGCTGGTATCCTCTTTCTACAACACTAATACACACGTGGACTAATACGATTCTGTATGTACATGAACCAGACACTTAACTTGAATAGAGTCCATGTTCCGTGGTATAAGCTTTGAAGAATACTCAGTATTGTAGAACACTATAAACACACACAAAAAAAACAAATAACTTGTAGACGACCATTCATCAAGAGTGTTGGTGTGGTCCGTCAGAGCTGGTCCTAGCTCGGCGAGGAACTGGCTGCACTGCTGCTGCGCTGGCCTTATAAAGCGGAGTACTCCAACTTTCCCTGTACCTGTGAGGTGACCTCTGCAGAAAAAGGTTCGCATTAGTCTCTAGCAAGTTCTGTTTGTTTTGAAGAATTTTTTTCCTTATTGTTTGCGCCTGCAAGTGTATCATATATGGTTCACAGGGTGTCTTGAGTATAGTCTGCCTGGCAGGGGCCGTCTGTGGCAGACGTAACAAACTTTTCAGTAACATTCCTCTTGCTGACTTATGCAATGTCAACATCTGTAATCTTGCTGTTAAAAACTTGAGTTTCCCACTGCTAGTACAGCACACTTCTGGTTGAGTCCCGCTCTACTCGCTATTCTGGTCGCTGTTTACTGTTGTAGCGTGTGATGAACTGAACCTACTCTGTGAGTAAACTGACAGATGCAAACTGGATGACTGAGTGAGGCCGTCTGGTCAGTGACGGCGGCCTAAATACATGTTGCCGAGAGGGCGTTGGTGGCATGTTGCTTGTAGGTGTGTCTCCAGCCCTGCCCTCTCTCACAATAGGTGGGCTTGATCCAGCACCTACTGATGGATCTTCGCGCTACATCTAGTGCTGACTGGTATGCTGGCGACAGCTTAAGTGAGCAAAGTTTTCATAATCATCTACTAAATACATCAAAAGCTAACTCCAACTTGAGATTTTGCTGCCAGTGCCACATTGGCCTTCTCTTAAGCACAACAAACTGTATTGAAAATGATGCATTAAAAAGAAATCTTTTGTATCGCGCAAATTGTATATTTTAATATTGTCCTCGTAAAGAAAAAGAATAAAAATACGAAAACGGCACCGCGCGTGGTAGCCACACAGTTTAAGGCGTCTTGTCACGGTCTGTGAGGCTCCGCCAGTCAGAAGTTCGGGTCCTCAGACGGGCATGGGTGTGTGTGTTGTCCTTAGCGTAAGTGAAAGTTATAATAACTAGTGTGCAAGCTTAGGGACCGATGACCACAGCAGTTGGTCCCATCAGACCTTACCACAAACTTACAATTTTCGGAAAAACGATATATCAATGTTTCTGCAAGGTTAATGTTTTTGTTTTTAAAATTCTGAACTTGAGACACTTAACATTCTTTGTGTGTTCAGTCTGCTTCGCTTCTAAGTACATGCAACAAGTAAGATCAGTGCATCTGCTGCATTCTAACTCTTTGGTTATCATGCATAACCCAGCGAGTTCGACATTTTGGAGCATTCAGTACGTTACGGGCCTTCCACTTGTGGTGGCAGCATTGTCAAGTCGCACTGGCGTTCATTTTTCCAGTATGTAAAGGGCTGCTAGGCAAGCGGGAGGTCTCCTGCAGCTAGAGGCAAGGCCGCCTATTCGATGTTTTGCAGGGGATGGGGATGGATCACAGGGTATGGAGTATTTTTAATATTTTAAAAAGACGAATGGCGACTTGTAAGCAGCGATAAAAAAGTTCCTGTGTTGACCTTGTTAACAACCTATGTAGTACCAACATTTAAAGTATTTTCTTGAAAGAAAAATGTCTCACTACACTATATCTTTCAAATGGCTCTGAGCACTATGGGGCTTAACTTCTAAGGTCATCAGTCCCCTAGAAGTTAGAACTACTTAAACTTAACTAAGCTAAGGACATCACACGTATCCATACCTGAGGCAGGATTCGAACCTGCGAGAGTAGCGGTCAGCGATTCCAGACTGTAGCGCCTAGAACCGCTCGGCCACCCTGGCCGGCACAGTATATCTTTCTCATTTTCATGAGAGGGAATGGGAGTAGTAGACCAAAGCAATTTGTGGCCCATTTTGTTAGTGTGGGTTGCCTACATCAGGGGCAAGTATGCACTTGAGTAAACCTATTCTTCTCCTTTGATTGACAGGTACTTATTTTCCCCCTGCCCCCTCCACCTCAGGAAACATCACCCATCGCAACTAAGGTACACTTTCAAGTCTGAGTTATTGGAATAGGCCCTCTCACCCTTAACAATTTTATTGACTACTAAAGTGATCAATTAATTAACCTCTTCCACTCTGGTGAACTCCCTCCCCTCCCACTCTCCCTCCTGGAAATTGACAGGAAAAAGACTCAGTTCATCGGTCATTTGGAGGGAATTCGGTTGGAAATATTGTTTATTTAAACAATTTAGGGAATTCAAGGCAGTGTATGGGATGTGTGGAAATTGGTAGCTCTTTGGTGGAGAGGAACGATCTCATAACAGGAAATTCAAGAGTATATTGTTTATTTATAAAAAAATTAAGTGTTTTGGGGGCTCGATTTCTCTTGCTCATCATTCTCTGATGTTTGGAAACATGTAGGTCTTGTAAGAAGTAATTACACGGAGCAAACATGTTGCACAACCTAATGTTCAGTACTCTACTCTGGGTATCTTAACCTAATTTTTGGCCCTCTGTCGGCACTCAACCAATTATTCTTTATATGGTTTTCAATATCACCTCAAATTTTCTTAAAGTATTGTACCGCCTTTTGATACCTAATTAAGTAATTAATTATGTCCTTCCTCCATTTTCTGGTACACTTTTCGAATTCCACACGCCTTTGAACGCCATTGCTGGCGTATTCTTCTCTGTCACTCTCCCCCTTAAATTATTGTACTGGGTTTTACATAAAAATTATGGAAATTAACTTCAGACACACCCTCCCCTGAACTATTGTACCGCTAATACCATATTGACATAAAAAGATTATGCAGATTAATTAATTCGATATTCTTCACATGTATGGGGTAGTTTTTTTTTTAATTAGCAGCATCCTCTTGGTCGGTGAAATCGATGGAGTATATTTTATACAAAAGATCTCTAATAAAAAAACAGATCCTGCCACTCAACACCCGATGCCAATGCTGCTGACTCCACATATGCCCCCAGGAGTTGGGATGCACTGCTGGTCCCTGAAAAGTGATGACGCAGCCATCAGCTGCCAAACCATGAGTAGGTGTCAGTTCAGGTGCCGCAAGGATGATGCTGCGGCATCTCTTTCATACATGACACCTGAGAAATACCTGTCGAAACTCGTGTTCACGTATGCAGCATTACTGGCACGGTGACATAGCTGTGGTCTGGGTCCAGCACCGAGCAATGCTTCCCAGGATAGCACTGGGTGCATTCTACCTAGCAATCCTAACGGGACAGCCCGTCGGTCACTGAATTTACCTGTCAAACTGCTGCTGCTGGTGTTGGAGCACTTCTGCCATTTTGTTTTCTGCCGACGAGACTTTCAGTGGCAAAAATGTATTTTGTACACATCGCCAAATTGCACAGGCATTTAAACCCCTCAAAAGTTGTCCACTGATCACCAAATATATAAAAGACTCACAAGAATATTGGGAACCAGGAACATATTTACCAGTTTAACTACAATTAAATATTACAATGGCTGATGAAGTCTGACACCAATCGATGTACAGGTAATATCTCCTCTTGATGGCTGTGGTTCTTGAACGAATCTCAGTATCTATAGTGCACATAATTTTCCACGTAAAAATCTCTCTCATATCCTTGCAGTTATCAATGTCCTGAATCTACGAGATGTTCCTCATGATAGGACACACACTCATTTTCTCTAGTCATACCACAACATAAGCCACAGTAACATTACACTGCAATACATACACATTTTTTACAAACAGTGCAGTTACCTTTTGCATCTGTACAGCACCCAAAAGAATTATGGTATGCCTACACTCACACCAACTATATGTCTCGATTCTCCTCAGTCCTAGGAAATTATCTGACACTGTTTTCGAATCAGCGCTTCTGGAAGGTGCTACATCCTGCCAAGATTCTCTCAAACAAGTATTATGAAGGACAGGCGTCTGGCACTATGTGATAATGGTTACCACACCTGCGGATGTAATGCTTGTACAGATCACCATATTGCACAGTCAATTAAACCCTGCAAAGTGGCCTACAGATTTCTTAAATATGAAACGACTCTTTCTCAATTACACTGATTTGCCACTGAGGGCTGGAGCTTGAGTATTAGAGCGTGAAACTGATCTCCAGTCCCGTAATATATCTCCACATACTGTGTCGATGCAGTAAACATACAACTCGTACCTTTCACAATACAAAATCGCCCCTTTTACATCATTCAAATAGATATCGGCCGCCAGACACACATACATATAGTGCGAAGGCAGCAGCATAAGCACATGTACTGTAGGTATATTCCTCGCTGCACTAGATATTTCCCATGTGCTCTGGTGGTCATCCACTCCTAATGCATAACCAGAGTGACCTCAGTGGACCAAAGTTACTCTCACAACCATTGTGCAAAGACGGTCTCGTTTCCCCTTTATCACAAACGCGTTATTGTTTCTGGTCCATGTATTCTTGTGCAAGTGCACTGATGACAAATGCCAAAGATTGTCATTAAGTATTGTTTAAACAGTTATTAGCCCTGCCTGTCAAAGTATCATTTGGAACTTGTTTATAAAGATGGTGTCGACTAACATATGCAGCTAACCACTTCTTAAACTATCATCATTTTTTATTATCAGTTTTAATTAATTTTTAAATAAAGTTAGTGGCAAAATAGCAAACTGTTCATTGAATAAATACAAAAGTATCACTGAATGTGAGCTGTTCATGGCAGTATTCATTTTCTGTGTAGATGTGGAGAATACAATGTTGTGACAAACATTTGTCCAATAAAGATATGAAAAATGTAATAACTCAATAAATAAAATACATACAGATGAGTGGCTTTCTGGGTTGACAGCTATCATGCAATGCTATCATCTGAGATATAGTTTGTTGAAATCGAATAGAGCATTCAAAGGTTGTTAATACCAAGGTTCATTGTGAAAATGTTTATACACAATGAAATATTAACTTTAGTAGTTTTAAATATATTGAAAATATTATGTAATTGGGTACACCTACATTTTACTGAGACCGCAAATATATTCAGATTTGCTTTAATACTTCAATGTAAATTACAATAAATTCTCAAAGAGCTGTAAGAAGCCTTGTTTCAGTTTGCCTGACACTCCCTCATTTTTGGGGCATTTCCATCACAAAGACTATGCGAGCAACAGACGTCCAAATTCCCAGCTTTGGTGCTTATCCATTTCCTTCGACGCTGCTCGTCTATGTATCTTGATTCTCCCTTACTGGTCGCCTATCCGTACCTGCCACAGCGCGCCCTGAGCCCTGGGCCCGCTGCGTTTCAGCCGTACAAAAATTTCACCTTCCTCGTACTACTTGTAGGCGGTCAAATCGCTCACCTACAAGATGATGTTTGGTTTGTGGGGCACTCAACTGCGCAGCTATCAGGGACCGTACAAATTCCCAATATTTGCTCAGTCCTATCTCGCCACGCTCATGAATGATGATGAAATGATGACAACAGAAACACCCAGTCATCTCGAGGCAGGTGAAAATCTCTGACCCCGCCGGGAATCGAACCCGGGATCCCGTGCTCGGGAAGCGAGAAAGCGACCACTAGATCATGAGCTGCGGACCTCGCCTACATGAGCGTAACGTTACAAACTCAAGACATCTTAATCTTTCGTTAAATTCTTACTTAGTGGCTACACTTTATGTACCCATATTCTACATACTCAAGTGAGACATTTCCAATCTTTGCACACCTGTCCTGCAGTGAAACGCATATCGAACACCAGAGGCAAACAAGTATTTTCAACAACATCAAAACATTAAAAGTGTAGATTAATGAGACATAAAACATAACATAGTTATACATAGGCAGGTTTTCAGTATTGAAGATTTGGCTGTTCCGTTGGAGGCAGCTTAACGTGAATATCATGTCGGACACCCTCAGGCTACACAAACCGAGCCCCTCTGGAAGCTGGCGGGGTTAGGGATTTTCGCCTGCCTTGAGATGACTGGGTGTTTGTGTTGTTCTCATCATTTCATCATCATTCTTGCAAGTGGCGAGATTGGACTGTGCAAAAGTTGGGTATTTGTACAGGTTCTGATAACCACGCAGTTGAGCGCCCCACAACCCAAACAACATCATCATCATCCCTCTGGAAGTCCATATGACCTTTACTCCATATAAAGCTCAGCTGAACCTTCCTATCTCGCAGTCCTCAATTCCCCATTTTTTGTGCAACAAATCATGTGTAATCGAACCTAACGTTTTCGTAATAGCGTTGGTTTTACTGTTTTGTAATGACACGTGCGACTTATTGTACTTTACGTCCTTTGACTTGATAATGTGCTTTACTGCCACGTCCAACCAGCTTTTAGGATAAGTAGTACTAAGTTCCAGCTAACACTCAAAGTAACAGCCGCTTGTATGGCCGCTCGAAAGGGTTTTGCACGTGACCTGCAAGACGTAAAATTTTGCCCTCACTACAAGCCGTTTACAAACTGTATCTGCTTTATTTCACTCTAATGAATTTCACTCTAATGAATATAGTCATTTGTTTTACACTCGACAAGCACGTCATTAATCAAAATTTTAATTAAGTTTGACCATAAATCACTTAAACTCAAATTATTATTTTTAAAGCAATCGAAGGTTTGTTCAAAAGCATAAGGCAGATTTAGATTTCGATCCAAATGTGTGACAATACACACACACACACACACACACACACACACACACACACACACACATACACACACGATTGGTTGAGATATGATCTGAGCACCAAACAAGCAGTAGTAGTCTTGTTAGAAGAGTGCTTTAGATCTGATCTCAACTTACCGTATCACAGTTTCTATGAAATAAACGTCTAATAAAAACGGTCATCAGTTCGGAAGGAGCAAAAGCTTCTTTCTTTTGAGAATTGCTTTGAAACTATGGGGCTATGAATTTCATCTACTGAGATTGCTTTAGGACAACAAGAATGCAAGCTGTAAAGTTATCAACAAAACATTTATACGCACAACTAAGTTGAAACTGGGCAATGAAGTTGATGAGGGTGACTGTAAATGGGAAATGCGTTTATGCTCGGTCCCAACATCTTTTAACTTAGTTTGCATGTATAGTGCGCAACTCTCGACCCACCATATTTGAAAACCTTTAAGGATGAATAATTATTGAAAACAGTTATCAAACGAATTTACCATGTATCAGCAAAAGGTAACGACAAGCATTGATATCTATGGAGGAATAGCTTCTTGAGGTAATGAATAGATTATAGCACATTCACGACTGTTAAATAATGTCGTAATAATCAGATACGATATTTGAAACCATATATTTTGTATTAATCGTTAAATATATGATGACCAGGAAGATAGAGTGCAGAAATGTCTTTAGGTAGACAAGTGTAAGAGCCCACTAAAAATATAAAACACTATACCGGTATCATTAAATTTTGAACAAGTCAAACATGTGATGACTATTATTTCCTTTGACGCTTCTAAGAAATTTAGTTAAAATATAGTGGTTGCCTTCAGAATTGCTCTGTCATTGAAAACTGTGGTGACAAATAAATTTATATCAGTTCTTCACCCCTCTTGCCTACAAAGACTCACCATAGTGCATGTAGAGACCATTGACTCAAATACTCCAACAAGTATTATGATCGGAAAATCGTACAATCCACGACCCATAATTTCAGAGACCCTTATACATGTATCCTCAATATCCATATCACTATGTAAACGAATTGGAACACTTTTAGGCACTTTAAGACTTCACACATCCTGACATGGACACCACGTCCATATCCCTAGTCTGCGACGCCTTTTGTTTCTCTATGCCACGCGGCGCTACAAGGTCATTCAAACTTTCGGGGGAAATCACTCCCATTGTAAGTCCCCACCTCGCTTAAATAGATGTCTGACATTTTAATATTACATTATTTGTTACGCTATTACATAGATACATATTATTACACCAGCATTTAGGCCGTTCCGAAGATTTACTACATTGCCTAAAGGTCAAGTATTGATATTTCGATGCAAAATATTTATCAGTATTTTTTTGAAGATTTTTGTGGTATTTATTCGTTAAATAAAACTGTAACATTACGAAGCTCCACTCCTAAACCTCTATCACGTAAGCAGACTGCTATTCCAAGGCGCGGCATAAGTTGTGTTCAAAAAACATCGCACGATACCAGCAGCTCCAAAAATGTTGAATGTCATTCCTTAAATCCGTGTGGAAAATATTGAAAATGTGTCCTGGTAATTCAAATGCCATAATTCATTATTGATAATATAGCTTTCAGTATATATTTTGAGGCGGACTCCGCCTCAGAGCCCTTAACTTAGAGTTGCAACTATTCTGAAGGTTTACCTAAGATTTTATGTTCATCAGTTAACTTCTCAGGCTATTTCACATTTACTAAAATCAGCGACCGATGACCGTAGCAGTCTGGTCCCTTTAATCCCACAAACCAACCACTAAAATCAGCGGGAGGTGTAGGTATTAGAAGGTGAGTTGTCGGTGAAAATGAAACTTTAAGCTAATCACCAGAATTCCAGAATGTTGTCATACTACAGAATGAAGGACCTGTTTGGTTCTCGGATCTGTATTGGTTTCAGTACTCTTCAGTTTATGCACTATTGACTTGCCTGACAATAACAGCTTCAAATTCTTCTATGCCGATGACCTAATTTTAGCTCGTTATTCAATAAGACCTGTAGAAGACTCACAAATGAAACTATGAGAAAAGAAGGCAAAGGTTTAACATCGCGTCGACCACCAGGTCATTAAAGACGGAGCACAGGCTCGAAGTGTGTCAGAATGCAGAAAGAAATCGGCCATGCCATTTCAAAGGAACCATCCCGGCTTTAGCTTGGAGCTTTCAAAGGAAATCACGGAAAACCTAAATCTGGATGGCTGGACGTTGTTTTTAACCGTCGATCTCCCGAATGCGAGTCTAGTGTGCGAACCACTGCGCCACATCGCACGTTAAATGAGACTACGTGGTCATTATTCCTTCATATCTTTACAAACTATTAGTTCTAATTATTTGTGAGATAAAACTGTCTCAAGATGTACATAATTAAGCGTAGTCAAAGCACACCTCGCACTCATTGTTGGTTAGGTGCACTAAAACGCATGCCTATGAGCGATATACCGTTGTGATCTGATGCAAAAATGTTTTCTGTTCCAGGTAATTGCCATACTCATCGAGACAGCTCCGGAGCTGTAACTCGGAATTCCTACAATAAGTGAGTAATGTGCTAAATTGTTTGTTCACTGACCAGTGGACGGTAAAGCAATTTTTTTGTTGCTAATCACAGGGAAACTGAAGGTGTTTTTGTTCACATGTTGTTAACTTTTCGTTACTTAATAGCTTAATCTTGTGGTTTTCTGTGAGTGAGATAAAATCTCTCTCTCTCTCCCACCCCAACATCCCCTCCTCTATCTCTCTTTCGTTCTCTTTCTGCAATTTATCTTCAGCTCGACCTTCCCCCTTCTCCGTCTCATAACCATCCCTCTCTCCGGTCCCGTCTTTTGCATTGATATTTCAATGCCTTGTAGTGCCCGTTAATTCACCTTCCTACTGTTAGTCCAGACCGGCATCATACCTCAGGCATCATACCTTCTCCTCACTCAAATAATTAAATAAAAACATAAATAAAAACGACACAATAAATATGTTAGAATCTTTTCAAATACATTGCCAACAAAACACACACAAAATATCTAGCCATACCTTTAATGAAGAAACGTGAACAAACACTCATGTGCAACAGTTACGCGGATTTAGCCGTGCTTAAGTCAGGAAAGAAGTAGTAGAATAAGTCAAAGTGAAAAAAGCTAGATAAACAATTGCCAGTAGCAGGAATACCTGACTAATAAACATGCGGACGACAGTTCGCGATGCAAACAGAAAACAAACGAAATTCATATAGCCAAAAATTCAAGTTCGTTGCTTAAGGGAGCAACTGTTTCTAAATCTACAAACAAAGCGAGATTTTTCAATATGTTCGATTGTAGATTACTGACGGTGATTTGAATCAGTAATTCGTATTCCCAACGTGCTGTCAGTCGGAATAGCTATAAACATAATCAGAAAAAAAGATACTGTAGTGTATAATCGCACTTTTACTTCGTCTAATGAGTACCGGTTTCGGTACCAAGTACCGTTATCAAGCCTTCCCGCGATCAAAAAGTCACAGTACGTTATAGAAATATTCCTTACGAAACATCAACAAAATATTTTTCTCCATGATAGCCAATGTATGGTGTCAAGTGCAATCCCAAAATACAGGCATTCGGTGTGCCATATACGAAAATTAAAAGTCAGTAATATGTTTTAAAAGGGGGCAATCAGCAGTGGGAAGTGATAAGATTTCCCCGCTCCTACGTACAGAGCTTTTATTTTAATTTCTCAAAAGAATTTCAGTACAAAAGTTCTTTGAAACATATAGAACAATAGTACATAAAAGGCTGAAGAACACATCCAAGCTGATAGGTTTCCAGCCACCATTCGTTTACGGTGTGTAACGCTGTAAAACGTCGATCTGACCATGAATCTTCCAATCATCTGTACATTGTCCATAATAACAGCAGTTATTACTATAAACCCAAAATATTGGTATTCAAAATATATACTATATCTAAAGGGCATTGTGGTGCAGTGTAGCGGTGTATTACTCCGCAACTATCAAAAGCGTATGGGAAAAAATAATTTTAGCAGTTGCTCGGAAGGATAAACAATGCCCTAAGTACACTCCTGGAAATGGAAAAAAGAACACATTGACACCGGTGTGTCAGACCCACCATACTTGGTCCGGACACTGCGAGAGGGCTGTACAAGCAATGATCACACGCACGGCACAACGGACACACCAGGAACCGCGGTGTTGGCCGTCGAATGGCGCTAGCTGCGAAGCATTTGTGCACCGCCGCCGTCAGTGTCAGCCAGTTTGCCGTGGCATACGGAGCTACATCGCAGTCTTTAACACTGGTAGCATGCCGCGACAGCGTAGACATGAACCGTATGTGCAGTTGACGGACTTTGAGCGAGGGCGTATAGTGGGCATGCGGGAGGTAGGGTGGACGTACCGCCGAATTGCTCAACACGTGGGGCGTGAGGTCTCCACAGTACATCGATGTTTGCGCCATTGGTCGGCGGAACGTGCACGTGCCCGTCGACCTGGGACCGGACCGCAGCGACGCACGGATGCACGCCAAGACCGTAGGATCCTACGCGGTGCCGTAGGGGACCGCACCGCCACTTCCCAGCAAATTAGGGACACTGTTGCTCCTGGGGTATCGGCGAGGACCATTCGCAACCGTCTCCATGAAGCTGGGCTACGGTCCCGCACACCGTTAGGCCGTCTTCCGCTCACGCCCCAACATCCTGCAGCCCGCCTCCAGTGGTGTCGCGACAGGCGTGAATGGAGGGACGAATGGAGACGTGTCGTCTTCAGCGATGAGAGTCGCTTCTGCCTTGGTGCCAATGATGGTCGTATGCGTGTTTGGCGCCGTGCAGGTGAGCGCCACAATCAGGACTGCATACGACCGAGGCATACTGGGCCAACACCCGGCATCATGGTGTGGGGAACGATCTCCTACACTGGCCGTACACCTCTGGTGATCGTCGAGGGGACACTGAATAGTGCATGGTACATCCAAACCGTCATCGAACCCATCGTTCGACCATTCCTAGACCGGCAAGGGAACTTGCTGTTCCAACAGGACAATGCACGTCCGCATGTATCCCGTGCCACACAACGTGCTCTAGAAGGTGTAAGTCAACTACCCTGGCCAGCAAGATCTCCGGATCTGTCCCCCATTGAGCATGTTTGGGACTGGATGAAGCGTCGTCTCACGCGGTCTGCACGTCCAGCACGAACGCTGGTCCAACTGAGGCGCCAGGTGGAAATGGCATGGCAAGCCGTTCCACAGGACTACATCCAGCATCTCTACGATCGTCTCCATGAGAGAATAGCAGCCTGCATTGCTGCGAAAGGTGGATATACACTGTACTAGTGCCGACATTGTGCATGCTCTGTTGCCTGTGTCTATGTGCCTGTGGTTCTCTCAGTGTGATCATGTGATGTATCTGACCCCAGGAATGTGTCAATAAAGTTTCCCCTTCCTGGGACAATGAATTCACGGTGTTCTTATTTCAATTTCCAGGAGTGTATGTTTACTTCCAGCGTGCTGGATGCGCAACTAGGCAGCAACTTTAAATGATTAAATAAAATTGCAAAAAAGGCCAAATTTCCTCAGAAGTTTGTCTTTATTAACTGTTGTCTTGTTCGGACCTTTCCAGTCCGTTTTCAAATCATCCAACTAAGTTATACAACAACACTCATTACGTGTGACCGCTGACCACATAGCGTCTGTGTGTGTGGCTCAGGCAACATATTACACTCCTGGAAATTGAAATAAGAACACCGTGAATTCATTGACCCAGGAAGTGGAAACTTTATTCACACATTCCTGGGGTCAGATACATCACATGATCACACTGACAGAACCACAGGCACATAGACACAGGCAACAGAGCATGCACAATGTCGGTACTAGTACAGTGTATATCCACCTTTCGCAGCAATGCAGGCTGCTATTCTCCCATGGAGACGATAGTAGAGATGCCTCGCTCAAAGTCCGTCAACTGCACATACGGTTCACGTCCACGCTGTCGCGGCATGCTACCAGTGTTAAAGACTGCGATGGAGCTCCGTATGCCACGGCAAACTGGCTGACACTGACGGCGGCGGTGCACAAATGCTGAGCAGCTAGCGCCATTCGACGGCCAACACCGCGGTTCCTGGTGTGTCCGCTGTGCCGTGCGTGTGATCATTGCTTGTACAGCCCTCTCGCAGTGTCAGGAGCAAGTATGGTGGGTCTGACACACCGGTGTCAATGTGTTCTTTTTTCCATTTCCAGGTGTGTATTTACAAAATACCAGTGCTGCGTTGCATACAGGAAAATAATCGTTATATCACTACGTGCTGCAGTATGTTGAACTCAGCTACACACACACACGTCATGTGGCCAGCGTTCACACGTAACGGATGTTGTTGTATGATTTACGTGAATGATCTGAAAATGAACTGGGAAGATCCGAAACTAGTAATCAGTTGAAACTCCTACATCTATATCTACATTTATACTCCGCAAGCCACCCAACGGTGTGTGGCCGAGGGCACTTTACGTGCCACTGTCATTACCTCCCTTTCCTGTTCCAGTCGCGTATGGTTCTCGGGAATAACGACTGCCGGGAAGCCTCCGTACACGCTCGAATCTCTCTAATTTTACATTCGTGATCTCCTCGGGAGGTATAAGTAGGGGGAAGCAATATATTCGATACCTCATCCAGAAACGCACCCTCTCGAAACCTGGACAGCAAGCTACACCGCGATGCAGAGCACCTCACTTGCAGAGTCTGTCACTTGAGTTTGCTGAACATCTCCGTAACGCTATCACGCTTACCAAATAACCCTCTTCTTTGGATCTTCTCTATCTCCTCTGTCAACCCGACCTGGTACGGATCCCACACTGATGAGCAATGCTCAAGTATAGGTCGAACGAGTGTTTTGTAAGCCACCTCCTTTGTTGATGGACTGCATTTTCTAAAGACTCTCCCAATGAATTTCAATCTTTACCAACAATTAATTATATATGATCACTCCACTTCAAATCGTTCCGTACGCATACTCCCAAATATTTTCCAGAAGTAACTGCTACCAATGTGTTTTCCGCTATCATATAATCATACAATAAAGGATCCTTCTTTCTATGTATTCGAAATTTTCTAATGCTGCAACTTCTCTGTAAACTACAGCATCATCCGCGAAAAGCCGCATGGAACTTCCGACACTATCTACTAGATTATTTATATATATTGTGAAAAGCAATGGTCTCACAACACTCCTCTGTGGCACGCCAGAGGTTACTTTAACGTCTGTAGACGTCTGTGCATTGAGAATAACATGCTGTGTTTTGTTTGCTAAAAACTCTTCAATCCAGCCACACAGCTCGTCTGATATTCCGTAGGCTCTTACTTTGTTTATCAGGTGACAGTTCGGAACTGTATCGAACGCCTTCCGGAAGTCAAGGAAGGAAAATTGCATCTACCTGGGAGCCTTTATCTAATATTTTCTGGGTCTCATAAACTACCTGTCTACTTTTACAATCATTTGGAACCTTGCGTTCATCTAGAGACTTACGGTATCCTGTCAGGCTCATTGGAGTTTCCTCTGTCGAGTGATTTCAGTCGCTTTTCTATTCCTTGGACACTTATTTCGATGTCAGCCATTTTTTCGTTCGTGCGAGGATTTAGAGAAGGAACTGCAGTGCGGTCTTCCTCTGTGCAACAGCTCTGGAAAAAGGTTTTTAGCATTTCAGCTTTACGCCTGTCATCCTCAGTTTCAATGCCATTGTCATCCCAGAGTGTCTGGATATGCTGTTTCGATCCACTTACTGATTTAACGGAAGACCAGAACTCCATAGGATTTTCTGTCAAGCAGATTAAAACTCTGTGCTGGACCGAGTCTCGATCTCGGAACCTTTGCCTTTTGCGGGTAAGTGCTCTACTGACTGAGAATGACCTACCCAAGCACGACTCACGACCTGCCTCTCCGTTCGGCACACCATTTTATCTTGCCAGGAAGTTTCGTATTAGCGCGCACTCTGCTGCAGAGTGACAATTCATTCCAGTCGTTAGGTAATAAAGAAAAACGTTTGTGCAAATTTATCTGTTTTTCCCAATTTTGTTGAATGCTCTAACTAATTAAACGCCATGGCCACAAAAATGAAGCGTTTACAGTCCGTTTGCGTACCCACTGCCCGCCACGAGCGAGGAATACACTTCGACCAGAAGGGGACGCCAGCAACGGCCAAAGTACTGTATTCCCTCGGACTCAGCAGCGACGTCATGCAAGCGGGATCAATGTGGCAGTCCTGCTCAAAGGGCACACCTCTGGGGGGGGGGGGGGGGGGGGAGGGCAGGGCGGGAATCGTGGCGGCTCTGGGGATGGAAGTAGTAGGGCACCTTCTGCTACCCTGCCGTGCTGTGGTGAACGAGAAATACGAGCAGCTCTGCCTCGCGCCCTGCAGGATCCATCACAGTCTCTGGGTTTCACTGCATTTGCATTGCCTTTCACTCATACCGTGCCACTATTTTCAGCGCTTCTAGACTACAACTATACTGATAGAAACATCTCTGTCTTGTACAATCTTACATCAACTCAAATTGTAACCCACATTCAGCGTTTTTGCGGGTGATCAAAAAGTCAGTATAAATTTGAAAAGTTAATAAACCATGGAATAATGTAAATAGAGAGATAAAAATTGACACACATGCGTGGAATGACATGGGGTTTTATTACAACAAAAAAAGTATTGCTAGCCGCGTGAAAGATCTCTTGCGCCCGTCGTTTGGTGATGATCGTGTGCTCAGCCGCCATTTTCGTCATGCTTGGCCTCCCAGGTCCCCAGACCTTAGTCCGTGCGATTATTGGCTTTGTGGTTACCTGAAGTCGCAAGTGTATCGTGATCGACCGACATCCCTAGGGATGCTGAAAGACAACAACCGACGCCAGTACCTCACCATAACTCCGGACATGCTTTACAGAACTGTTCACAACATTATTCCTGGACTACAGCTATTGTTGAGAAATGATGGTGGACATATTGAGCATTTCCTGTAAAGAACATCATCTTTGCTTTGTCTTACTTTGTTATGCTAATTATTGATATCTGATCAGATGAAGCGCCAGTCGCCGGACATTTTTTGAACTTTTGTACTTTTTTAGTTCTAATAAAATCCCATGTCATTCCAAGCATGTGTGTCAATTTTTACCTCTCTATCTACATTATTCCGTGATTTATCCAGTTTTCAAATTTATACTGACTCTTTGATCACCCGGTATATATATGTGTGAGTGAGTGAGTGAGTGAGTGTGAAGCTCCAGATTTCCTTATCGAGAGAGTTTTCAGAAACTGCTACATGTGGAACAGACGCAAGAACTGAAAACTTTTTGACTGTGATAAGGGCTCCATTAAGTTTAATTTAAAATAAATGTAACCTGGACTTATTCTGAAACAGATTATGCTTGCTTTCGCACAAAACAGCACAGCATTTGTCATGTTGCCGATTCAAATAATCAAAAATGACGACTGCTGCGCTGTTTCAATACTTCACACAAAGAAAAGGTGTTCGTGCCGTGCTTATAAATATGGAAATAAGGGAAACAGCAAACAGAACAAAGAGGCAACTGCAACATTCAGAGTAGATGTTTCAAACGATGAGCTAGTTGAAGATTACCTAACTGAGAAAGGACGAAAGTCTGAAACACGTATTGGCATAAATAAAAATTAATAAAAAAGTTTTCAGGTACCGTATCTCGTTAAGTATTTTGCAGCCACAGAATCACAAACCGAAATCTCTTGGTATATGTTTAAAGATTATAAGTAATTAAACTTTTCAAAACATCTAACTTCAACGGGAGTGGCATTAATAGGTGGGACGTTACGAAAGTAAGTTTCGTCATTGTTTTTGAAGGAGAAGCTGGTACATCAGGCGACACAAACATCCATAGCTGATTCAGCGACGCAACGGGCTTCAGAGAAGGAATAACGCATGCGCAGAGCGGGAGCAGCAGCGAACAGGCACGTCTGAGGTTATTCGAGCACGCGTCATGATGGCAGATACACTCGCCAAACTCGGGTCCGCCATTTGACGAAAGAGACTGGAGCTGTCGAGTGGAGGTGATGTGCTCTTGCACGACAACCAAAGACACACACAGCAAGGCTCTCGGAAGATCAGATTCGTCTCTTCGGATAGCAGAGACTGGCTCACATGGCCTACACCTCCGAACCTGCCCCTTTGGACTGTCGCCCTTTTCCTGCATTGAAAGATGTAGTCTTGGGAGGTCACTTCATAACCAGTGTTCAAGTGGAGCAGGCTGGGCAGCAATTCCTTGCATCGCAGGGTAACGGTTTTTACCAGAGCGGTTTCTTCCAACTGACTGCACGCTACGACAAATGTCCCAATGTCGGTTTCAACTCTATCGAAAGTTAGTTAGTTGGTTGCGTGTTCCATTGATCAATCGGACGGTATGGTAGCCGTTATGATGTGGAACGTGTCAAGTGCGCAAGAAATGCACAACATGCATATACTATATTTATAGATTTATTTATTCCTATTCAAGAATTCATCTATGGTATAGAAGGAGTTGTCAAGGAGATATGATTTCAATTTATTTTTTAAGCTATTATTGCTGTCTGTCAGACACCTTATTTCATCTGGTGATTTGTCGAAAATTTTTATAGCTGCGTATTTTACTCCTTTCTGTGCCAAAGATAGGTTGAGCAAAGGATACTGTAAGTCTTTCTTTTTTCTGGTATTATAATCATGAATGTCACTGTTGTTTCTAAACTGGTCCATGTTGTTGAGAACAAATTTCATTAGTGAGTAGATGTATTGTGAGGCTGTTGTAAGAATTCCTAATCTTTTAAAAAGATTCCTACAAGATGTGCGACTGTGAACCCCACACATTATTCTAACCACTTTCTTTTGAGCAGTGGTTACTTAATGTCTAAATGTTGAGTTACCCCAAAATATTATCCCGTATGACATCGGAGAGTGAAAGTATGTGAAGTATGTTAGCTTACTAAATTCTATCCTCAAAATTGGCAATTATTCCGATCGCAAAAGTCGCTGAACCTAGTCGCTTTAGAAGATCCAAAATATTAATTTTCCAATTAAGATTCTCATCTATATGTACACCCAAAAACTTAGTATGCTCTACTCTGTCTACTGACTTCTGTTGATGTGTTATATTTATTGAAGGAACTGTACATTTTACAGCAGAAAATTGGATGTACTGTGTTTTTTCAAAGTTTAGAGCAAGCCCATTTGCAGAAAGCCAATTAATGACTTTTCCAAAAACCTTATTTGTATCATTTTCAATTGGACTTTCTTTTACTGGATTAATAATGATGCTTGTATCATCAGCAAACAGTGTCAGTTCAACTTCCTGTTTTAGATAGTAAGGTAGGTCGTTCATATATATCAAGAACAGAAGGGGACCCATGATTGAACCCTGTGGAACGTCTAATTTACTTTCATCCCAGTTAGATGAAGCGGTAAAGATAAAGTTATTTAAATCACTTGAACCATGTAAGGAAACTTTTTGCTTCCTGTTCTGTAGGTATGACTTAAACCACTCATATGCTATTCCATTTATACCACAGAATTGTAATTTCTGTAGCATAATGTCATGGTTCACACAGTGAAATGCTTTGGACAGCTCACAGAAAATTCCTATTGGTAACATTTTACTATTTAAAGACTCTATTATGTGGACAGTGAAATTCTATATTGCTGTCTCAGTGGAACAGCATTTTTTAAATCCGATCTGTGATTTACTAAGTAACCCATTACTGTTGAGATGGCTAACCACTCTTGAGTACATTACTTTCTCAAATTTTTTTGAGAATGCTGTAAGCAAGGATACTGGCTGATAATTATTGACATCTGTGGAGTCCCCCTTTTTGTAGAGAGGCCTGACAATGGCATATTTTAACCTGTATGGTAAAATACTTTGAGTTAGTGATGCAATACATATGTGACTCAAAACATCAGCTGTAATTGCTCCACATTGTTTTAATATCTTATTAGAGAGGTCATCTACTCTAACAGAACACTTATTTTTCAGAGATTTAATAATTTTACTTATTTCACAAGAGGTAGTTAGGCGAAACTTAATCTGACTAATTTTTTTCAAAACAGACTCTTGCATGTACTGCCTATCTTTTTCTTTTAAAAATAGTGCAAAGTATATAGTTCATGGTGCCATGATGCATTTATGTATATCAGTATAGTTTCCGTGTGGAAAACCATGAAGAACCTTACTTTCAGAATATCTCTCGCACTTACGGACAAGCACTAGGGGAAGTTTATGACATGGAACGAAAAGAAAGAGGGAAGAACAGGTAGTAATGTCCTGCTGACGAATAGGTGAGTGGAATCGGAGTATACAAATTGGGGAACGATGAGGAAAGAAATCTACGGTGCCCTATGAAAGAAATCATTTCGGTATTCACCTTAAGCTGTTCAGATAAAACACCGAAAACCAAAGTCTAAATAGTAGGACGGGGTTTCGAGCCACCGTCCTCCGTTCCGCTTGCCACTGCGCTACGTCGCTCGGCTGATTGGCACGGAATCGCGACCGCTTTCAATTACAGGTGTCACTCCCAATGAAGCCACTTTTTCCTTTTATGCGCACAGTCACTGCTCCAGTGGCGGTTACATTTGCGAATCCCCGACCCAGGGCGTATCGCAGCGTTCCAATCACTTATCGGCAGCGTGCTGGCTGGCCCTTTCAGGTTGTTACATACAGGGTCAGCGCCACGCGTCGATACTCCAGATGCGGCATCGTACGTCCAATATTAGCATGTCATCCCTTTTATACAGGTAGTTCTATCTTTTTCATTTGAAATAGAAATCTGAAATTGCAGCGTGGTGGATATACAAAAAGGAAACTCCACACACACACACACACACACACACACACACACACACACACACACACACACACAGAGAGAGAGAGAGAGAGAGAGAGAGAGAGAGAGAGAGAGAGCGAGAGGGGGGGGGGGGAGTTCACTGGAATGCCTGTGAGTTTTACTATGTACATTCCTTTTAACGTGGTTTTAGTAGGTCGCTTTGTTGTCTCTCTGTTCACTACAAATATTCCAATTGATTTTGAATTAGCTTTTTCATGAGTTAGAGACTTAAAACTTCCAACATAGCTCAGAAGTGGATGACAACACAATTTTGTTTCCCTTTCTTGTGTGGTACGTGGCGTAGGGTATTTTGATACCACTGCTGTTACGGCAAGAAAAAAAGGAATAAAAGTGAGATAGAGTTAATACTTTCATCCTCCTTTACCTCCTCTGCATTACTTCAGATGACGTGTCACTGAGCACATTTGCACTGTGTATGCAGTACACGTGAAGTGCCTAGTTGTTTTCCACTGCCCTGTGTGGAATACATAAGTACTTGTACACTTCACTAACCTGCTGTCTTCATGATGATGATGTCCCCAGCGCAGAAAAACACTCAGGCTGTGGATTCTTTTTCTTGAGGCTGAAATTAACTTCGCAAGGAACTGCTGCTACGAATAAACTATAACTTATTTGGGATGCCACTCACATTTTCATTTATACAGACACGAGAAACTATTCTTGATCACAACGTATTGAACTTATCTTTCCAGTCATTATATGTGGCTAAAATAACATGAAATACATCCTGCCACAGACAACATGTCTGTTTACTGGAACCGTCAGAACTGGAGAATAAAATTACATGAATCAAATACTACTATTACAGACAACATGTCTGTACCTAGCGACGGTCCGAACTGTAGTAAATAATTGCATGAAACAAATACTGCTGTAACAGACAACATGTCTGTCTACTGGAACGGTCAGAACTGGAGAGCCGGACCGCCCGAGACACTTTGGGCGCCACCGAAGTGCATCGGCAGTAATATCGTCAGTCTTTTGTTTTAGTAATACTTTGATTTTAATAATTTTGAAATGACTGACTGATAGTTGGCTGTTGAGAGATGTTTATTTAAAAAAAATAAAGTAATTTGGATGACAGGTTTAATTAATAGTAGCAACTAAATTTTAACGTTTTGGCGCCCTACCGCCTAACACAGCAGCCAATCACAGAGCAGTAGCATCATGCAGGCGGATGCTTCTTGCATCTCCGCTGCCCTGGGAATAGCTTTCTGGAGCCTAATATGATGGCTGAATAAGCCAGAAATATTACACTGTTCCCCCTTTTTACTTGGTGCAGTCGCAAATATTTTGCAACAGGAAAGATTGCTAGTAAGCATCCATGTGAGCTGAAGTCTCTAGCTTTTACCTTCAGGTCTTCTTGCGAGATGATTTTAGGAGGAAGAAATATAGTGGTTGATTCAGGTGAAATAAACCTGAAATTTATCAGATGTCTATAATGTAATCTCATCGAAAAGTCTGGAATCGGCTGGAAAACTTCACAAGCGCAACACTAAAAAGCAGAAAATAATAATTTAAATAAAAAACTTTTCAATGTAATAAGGTTTCAAAACGGCCAAAGAAAAGTGTAAAACAATCTCTCATAGCACAATTCGGAGTTCCAACGCTGTACAGATACTCATGAAAATGTATGCTTGTTAATTTTAAATAACTACGACAACGCTTGTAAAATTTAAAACGAAGAACGTCGGGCGCACAATAGATGATATAAAGGCTGTAGATAATAGCTGTTACTGAGAAAAATAACACAACAGTTGGTGTCATTTGCAGTGCAATAAAGTTGTTAGTGTCTTGGGTGAACTATTCGTGCCTCAGTTATCTATTTTTGTTTTAAATTTTGCCAGTATTGATATAGCTATTAAAAACTTGCACAGATTTTGACGACTATCTGTACAGCGTTAAGAATCGGTTCTGCGCTGGGAGAAATTATTTTATACTTTTAAGTTCATTTTAGAAACGTGTTACCTTTATTTTTTTGTTTTCGTTATTTATTTTCTGAAGACGGTAGTTAAAATGTTTTTTATTATACTTTTTCGACACAGTCACAAATATTTTTACAGACGACCGTTTCCACAGTCTAAAAAGGTCTTGTTCAGATCCGGTAACTGGATCAGCACATGATTCTGCTGTGCAGCAGTTAGGTCTGTACATCTCAGTTTGAGACGGTATAAGCCGGTCATATATAAAGTTACTTGCGACTGCGTCGGAAAAAATAATAATAAAAAAATTTAAACTCAGGTGAGTGTGTCGAATACCTAACGTCTACACTCACTAAGAGGGCATTGTGACGCCATTCATGTTGTACGCGTAAGTGATGGAAAACATAGTCCTGGTGATCACATTCGATCACGCAGATTATTCACATGGAGCAATGTATGATAACAGTGTGCTGTCTTACAGTACAGGGTGAAGCGAAATTTGTGCATTCGGGCTTCGCAGTGCGACTGCCCACAGGCCAACGATAAAAAAATGTCTGTCACAAAATTTCGTCCGGCGACTACATCCGGCTGGAAAAGGACGTTAAAGAGTGGCAATATGGCAACACTGTAACTACATGTGTGGTAACTATCTCCTTCGGCAGAGATTAGTTGTGCTGTACAGATGGTGCAGTGGACAGAGTTTTATGTTAGCATGCACGAGGTCGAGGGTTCGATCCTGCGTTGGGTCACATTTTTTTTATATTTCATTGTGACATTTGCTGCTGTAATGTATACCGTTTCTTAGGTCACAAATATCCTAAATTTACGACATTTTGTATCGCTGAACATAACAAACACATGGTTAGACAAATAATAAATAGACAATTGAAACAAATAACCTGTAATACGGCAGAATAACTACAAAGTCAATATCAGTTTCGAGATGTTAAAGATGACAGCACAATACAGTAACACAGCATCTACTTGTCATTTATACCACATGTAATATGAGCGCTCAGATGTACATTAGCAACCAGTAACAATAATACTGTCTATATTAATGATCGCATGACCTTCACAACAGTATACGTCGTCCTCAGAACAACAGATGCTCAAAGCGACCTCCCTGCACGCCCAAACACTGCGCAACCTGCCAGATCATACAGCTCTGCACCCTTTGCAGCAAAGCTGCGTCCACAGTAACAAGAGCAGCATGAACACGCACTACGGATTCTTTCACATTTGTTGGCGGAGTAGAGTACACATGCTCGTTCATGTGTCCCCACAGGAAGAAATCCAGGGGATTTAGTTCAGGTGGACGTGGTGGTCATACAACTGGACCTCCACGTCCGAGAATTTCACTGAAAATGTTCTGTCCAAATACTGTCGCACATTAATTTCAGGGTGTGGAGGTGCACCATCATGTTGGAACCAAATCCTCTGCCGAACACGTAGTGTAACATTTTCCAGTGCATCAGACAGATAGTTTGAGACGAATGCATGATACCTTCGTGCAGTCAACTGGTAAGGCAACATGTAGGAGCCCAAACACCTATCGCCCAATATTCCGGCCCAGATGTTGATACCAAATCGAACTTGATGATATCCACGGTCGCGGGTGACATGCAGGGTTACCTCACATCAGTGGTGGGCATTGTGCATATTGAAGACACCCCCACGAGTGAATGCTGCTTCATCCGATCATATTACGGTGTTCACAAGGTCATCGTTGGCTTCCTGTTGTCGTTGGAACCATTCACAGAGTTGCATCCGCTGATGGCGACCTGCAGGATGCGGGTGTTGCATGAAGCCGGCCGAAGTGGCCGAGCGGTTCTAGGCACTTCAGTCTGGAACCGCGCGACCGTTACGGTCGCAGGTTCGAATCATGCCTTGGACATGGATGTGTGTGATGTCCTTAGGTTAGTTAGGTTTAAGTAGTTCTAAGTTCTAGGGGACTGATGACCTCAGATATTAACTCCCGTAGTGCTCAGAGCCTTTTTCGGTTGCGTAAAGCATTATGATAGGGGTGCGACCCATGCTCGTGCAGCACGATAACGACCGTGCGTTGCGGGATACGCAGCTGCCTTACTACGCTACGTGTACTTCGCTGAGGTTCTTGGTGTACGACCCTCCAGAATAGCTTCCACAGTAGCTGGAGTATGGCGAGTCCGTGGATGACCTCTGTCGCTCGATAGTGGAAGGAGAGCACCTGACCCTCGAAGGTGCAGCTCCAGACGACGAATCACATTTTTATCTGGATAGCGTCGACGAGGATACCTAGCACCATATTCCCGAGTGTCAATACCAGCTCGGTTATGAGATGCACCAAGGACCAGAAGCAAATCCACATATTCATCGTTCGTGTATGCCATACGTCTGCCACTCTGGTTTAGAGGTTTACAATGAGAAAATTCGATACGTGTACTCATGAACGTTGCAGTCTATCATGGGCGCGTTACTCCGCTCACAACTAGTTCCTGTCTGGTGGATAGCGCATTCAGTATAAACACGCTGTCAGTTCAGCGCGCTGTTCCATCTATCGGCATTATCCCTCTGACAGATATTGTTCTCCACGGTTCATCCCGATACCGATAATTGTGAAATGTTCGCTTTCCAATTACACCGTTTCCCTAATGGTAATAGACGTGATGTTTCCACCATCCCATCAATAGAATAATAATAATAATAATAATAATAATAATAATAATAATAATAATAATAATGCATTGAGAAACGTTTTAAACAGTATGCGGTTACCAGACTCAACGTTAGACATAATTAGTGGGACCATAGTGATAACACATACAAATAACAACCCAGTTTGGACATTATTCGTAAAGCACGTTGCTAGTCCTCCTGGTAACATAAGGAGCTAACGAAATGTAATTGACCTGAACGAGGCAAGAATAAAATGGTTCAAATCGCTTTGAACACTATGGGACGTAACATCTGAAGTCATCAGTCCCCTAGAACTTAGAATTACTTAAACCTAACTAACCCAAGGACATCACACACATCCACACCCGAGGCAGCATTCGAACCTGGGACCGTAGCAGTTGCGCAGTTCCGGACTGAAGGGCCTAGAACCGCTCCGTCACCGTGGCCGGCGAGGCAAGTATAATAGTTGGCACTAATTTATGGGCTACTGGAGCAGGGTACAAAGAAAACAGGTTTCCCATCTTGTAGATGAAGTGGTGTGAATAAGTTCACGCCCACAACTTGACCAATGTTACATTTCTACGATTGAAGTATGTAAGTGCAAATGTTTGCTAGAGGACCCGCAGCAATCGCTGTTGACGATTAAGATGCCAGATACCGTACCACATCTACATCTACATTTATAGTCCTCAAGCCACCCAACGGTGTGTGGCGGAGGGCATTTTACGTGCCACTGTCATTACCTCCCTTTCCTGTTCCAGAAGAACAACTGCCGGAAAGCCTCCGTGCGCGCTCGCATCTCTCTAATATTACATTCGTGATCTCCTCGGCAGGTATAAGTAGGGGGAAGCAATATATTCGATACCTCATCCAGAAACGCACCCTCTCGAAACCTGGACAGCAAGCTACACCGCGATGCAGAGCGCCTCTCTTGCAGAGTCTGCCACTTGAGTTTGCTAAACATCTCTGCAACACTATCACGCTTACCAAATAACCCTGTGACGAAACGCGCCGCTCTTCTTTGGATCTTCTCTATCTCCTCTGTCAACCCGACCTGGTACGGATCCCACACTTACAAGCAAGACTCAAGTATAGGTGGAACGAGTGTTTTGTAAGCCACCTCCTTTGTCGATGGACTACATTTTCTAAGGACTCTCCCAATGAATCTCAACCTGGCATCCGCCTAACCAACAATTAATTCTATATTATCATTCCACTTCAAATCGTTCCTTACGTACCCGCCTTACCAACAATTAATTTTATATTATCATTCCACTTCAAATCGTTCCGTACGCATACTCCCAGATATTTTACAGAAATAGCTGCTACCAGTGTTTGTTCCGCTACCATATAATCATACAATAAAGGATCCTTCTTTCTATGTATTCGCAATACACCTGGACTACATTTACCACATAAAAAACACATGACACGACCCAGGATCGAACCAACGACATCCTGCATGCTAACCCAAAACTCTATCCAATGCACTAACTGTAGTGCACAATTTAAATGTACTGTCAGAGGTAGTTACCATGCATGTGGTTACAGTGTTGCCAGATTGCCACTCTTTAACGTCTTTTTTCTGCCGGATGTACTCGCCAAACGAAATTTTGTGGCAGACATTTTTTCATCGCTGGCATGTGAGGATTCGCGCTGCGAAGCCCGAATGCGCGAATTTTGCTTCACCCTGTATGTTTATTCACTACAGGTTTCAGTCGTGGACAAAAATGGAAACAAATTGAAAAGCTTGAATGTGAACACAAATTACACTTTCGTGAGAATTATTAATTGGAAAATTCAAGTGTAATTGTATGAAGAATATCTGTTGTTACAAGTTCACATGTCATACGTCCTACTTAACTAGAAAAACAGGTACCGTTTCTGATTTGAAAACGTTAAAATGACACATAACGCCATAATACTGGCTTAAGCAAACAGAAAACATTAAAACAAGAAAACATGTAACAGCATGTACCATTGCTCAGGCACACCAACACCCAGTAGGTATGTTGATCAACGAGGCTACAAGAAAAATTCAAAGATCGAAGTCAAAGAACAAGTTCCAGCATATGTGTACACTATAGTACAGTCACAGACAGATACACATGCAGTCAAGGTACAATAAAACGAACACAATAAAAGAAGATACAAGTGCAAAAAAAATTGTTTTCTTTTCCTCCATACATTTTCTATTTTTCTGTTTATCTTATTTATTAATTTTTCCTTCTTATTACTTCTTCCCCCATTTTCTTTTCACTTCTTTTCAGTGCAATGTTATGTTGGTTCAAATGGCTCTGAGCACTATGGGACTTAAGATCTGAGGTCATCAGTCCCCTAGACTTAGAACTACTTAAACCTAACTAACCTAAGGACATCACACACATCCATGCCCGACGCAGGATTCGAACCTGCGACCGTAGCAGTCGCGCGGTTCCAGACTCAAGCGCCTAGAACCGCTCGGCCACACCGACCGCCGCAGTATTATGTAATACAATTGTTACAACAGTATTAAATGTTTCCTGCTTGCAAAAGCTACTATTTTATGGCGTTAAATATGACTCAGACGTTTCCAAGTCAGCCTTGGTGTATATTTTTCTGGTAAAATAGCATGAACAACATGTGAAGTTGTAACAGATATGTTTCTTAAGTACACTTAATTTTTCCAACTAAAAGTTCTCACTAAAATGTAATTTGTGTTGATATTGATAGTTTTCACTTTGTTGCCATTTTATGCTATCAGTGTGAAGACGGTCAATGACTGAAACCAATAGCGAATAAACATATTGTAAGATAGCACAGTGTGTTATCATGCATTTCTTCCAAGCATATCGATGCTGTTGACAGTGGTGCGAAAGAAAATTAGATTACCCACAAGTAGCAGAACTGACTTTGACAGTGCAAAATGTCATTTCGACGGAATGAACTGAATGTAAACGTAAACACCACTCACAGGTTATGCATTAGACCTGTTCCGACTCATCGACTGCTGCCTACGAGGCAGTGCGAGGCGCAGTCTATGATCATGGGGCTTGCGATAGGCATGTCGGCAATCCCTACAGTCATTACTGCCAGTGGATGAATCATGATGGTGCTACTGATTCATTATTCAAGCCGGTACTCTCCTGGCCTCACGAGGCCGAGTGTCCCCGTTTCCGGACCTCACTATCCCAGAAAAAAAACGTGAGAAGGTACCAGGAATCGAACCCAGGTCCTCCCGCACCGAAAGCAGCGGCACTAACACTGTTTTTGTTTATTTTCTTATTTTTTGCTAGCTGAAGAAGCTGGCATTCCAGTAGTATTCATTTGACAATTTCCTATTAGACGTGGAACTGTGTTTGGTTCAAATGGTTCAAATGGCTCTGAGCACTATGGGACTTAACATCTGTGGTCATCAGTCCCCTAGAACTTAGAACTACTTAAACCTAACTAACCTAAGGAGATCACACACATCCATGCCCGAGGTAGGATTCGAACCTGCGACCGTAGCAGTCGTGCGGTTCCGGACTGAGCGCCTAGAACCGCTAGACCACCGCAGCCGGCGACTGTGTTTATAGTGAAGTATCGAAAAAATTTCATTGCCCTGTATACCTGAAAACACCTTTGAAACTTTGAAACAGTCGTACAAAGAAAGATGCATAGTGTACAAAGGTGTAAGTGCAGTATAAAAATCAAGAACCATGATCCGGTACAGTTTCTGTATCCTCGGCACAACTGCTTCGCGTGTTTACAACGCGATTTGGTAAACGTATCTATGAAAACGCCTCTTCACAGCCCTATATAGGGTTAATGTTTTCGCGGAAAGGCGTTTCGCGTTGCAGTTGAAAGCTGTCAAAAGCGCTGCCAGGTGCCAGCCATTTCCATAATTTAACTCGATTGTACGAGTGTGTTAGTAGAAACGAATCCAGACACAAAGGAATCACAAACGTTGGCTACGAGCGGGCATTGACTGATCTCGACGGGGAGAGTTAAAAATTTGTGCCTGACGTGGATTCGGACCCGGGTCTCCTGTTTACTAGGCAGACGCTCTGACCACCTTTTTTTTTAATCTCATTTTGTTCGTTATTGTTCGTTGCATTTGTTACAGTGGACGTTCCATGACACCCATTCCAGTTAGTTGTTGATCCATTCACTCAGTTTTTTTTTTTTTAAATGTAGAGTGTAGCTAACCCTCTGACCGAACACGCTGGGCTACCGTGCCGGTGCCACTAAGCCGTCCAGATACACTAGTCGTTGCAACTGCACGGATTACCCTAGAACACCTCCTCTCAGACCCAAATTATCAACTTATCCACACATTACTAACGTAGTGACCCTCGCCCATCATCCTCATCTCTCTGTCATGTCCGAAGAAACAGACACCAGGTATAATCTCGCGGTAGCGTTCTCGCTTCCCGAGCACGGGATCCCGGGTTCGATTCCCGGTGGTGTCAGGGATTTTTCCTGCCTCGAGGTGACTGGGTGTTGTTGTGTGGTCTTCATCATCATCATTCATCCCCATTACTGTCAGAGGAAGACAATAACAAACCACCTCCACTAGGGCCTTGCCTAGTAAGGCAGCGCAGGTCTCGCGCGTCGCTCCCCTACGCTCTGTAAAGAAGTATGGGACCCGTCATCGTCATCATCATAATTAAGGTGAGGTGGCCAACGATCTCTTCAGCGTGAATGCACACCAAGCTCGAATTTACGGGAATTGCCGAAATGCCACGCGTAATGACGATAATGGGCAAGGGGCCCTAAATTAGTAATGTGTGGATAAGTTGAGAATTTGGGTCTGAGAGGAGGCGTTCTAGGGTAAGCCGTGCAGTTGTAATGACAATGTGTCCGGATGAACTAGTGGGCACAGCAACTGCCTCGAAAGCAGCAGACCCGTCTTCGAATCCCGGTCAGGCACAGGAGTTTTGGGAACTGGGGTGATGCAAAACTTTTTTTTTGTGTGTGTGTAACATCTCTGGAAGTGGAGATACTTTCTAGATGCATTGGTTTAAAATTTTTGCTTTTACAAAACTTCAATGCTCCACATATTTATCTTTGACCTTATGATGGCGTAGCAGCCGATAACCAGTTGGTGAAATACATAATAAATATTGTAGAATATTTCACCCGTATAGTCGTTGTTTCCACACATAATAATAATAATAATAATAATAATAATAATAATAGGGTAGATCTGTACCATGTCAACCTCCACAGCTGAATGGACAGCATGCCTGACTGCCATGTGGAGGACCAGGGTTCGATTTTGGTACTACCAGGTATTCTTCCTTGATGGGATGACTGGAACGGGTTGCACTCAGCCTCGGGAGTCAACTGAGGAGCTACTCGGCCGCTTAGTAGCGGCGCCAGGCCTGCCAACCCTACAGCAAACAGCCGGGAGAGCGGCGTGATGAGCTCAGGTCCCTCCACAACACATCCACATGACGCCATTGGCTGATGGATAACACGGTGCTCGTTCGGGTCCGATTGGCTCGTCTGTGACCAGAATGGCGATTTTTATTATTATTAGACCTGCACCGAGGGAAGGCTGGAGACATAGTAAAAAGGCTGGCGACATAGTAAACGCAATAAACAGGTGAAACTGAAATAATAATGCAAATGATGACCGAAAGAGTGGGACAGCATAGCCTTACAGCCAAGGAGAATGACGAATAGTGACAGTGGCTGTAAGGGTTTCGCGGATGGCAACCAAAGGGGTCCTACTATGAAATGGAATGTAACGCGAGTCCATCGCTCCTGGCTATCGCGCTGCATGGCGGATGACAGTCAGACTGGTATCCCATCGCTCTCCGAGGCGTCTCCACACTCGTCCTCGCTGACCATCGGGGCTCAATTCGACGCCGAATCCACTGAAGACAGTTCTGCTCTAGTCAGTGAGATCCCAGGCTGAAGACGTGTCTGGAGACTCCCCGGACAGTGGTGGGATACCAACCTGACTGTCGCCCGCCATAAGGGCCAACAGCCAGGAGACATGCACTGGAGTGCCATCTCATGTCATAGCAAGACCGCTTTGGTTGTCATCCGCGAAACCATTGCAGCACAATGGGAAACCCCATTTTGTTAACCTTCATGTCAAGCCGGCGGGGCTCAAATTTCAGCAAGATAATTCTCGCTCGCACACGGCAAGAGTTTTTACTGTTTGTCTCGTGCCTGCCAAATCCTATCTTGGCCAGCACTGTCACCGAGTCTGTCCGCAACTGATAGCGTTCGGAGCATTACGGGCAACCATCTGAGAGTCTGACGCTCTAATAGGCAAGATGGACTGATTTTGGTACGATGCATCTCAGGAGGATATCCTACAACTCTGCTTGCATAAGGGCCAGCGGCGGACCAACGCGCTATTGACTTGCTCAATTTGTGAAGCTCTTTTTTTTTTTTTACAATAAATCATCCAATTTATCTGAAACTGAAATCATTTGTTCGTCTGGACGTGTACATCACATCTACGATTTCCGTCCTATTCGGACAATTCGTTTCTGTTGCTTCTTTTTTTATTTTTCCTTCCAGTATCTGCTGAATAAGTATCAGTTTTCGAATCAGTCTTCTCATCGAATTTTAATCCTACGCAGCAGCTTTATTTGCTATCAGTGGTATCAGCAAGCTATCCGCAATGGTATGCCGTTGTCTCAAGTATGTCTTGTGCATACGGAAAAAGAAATAAAATTGACTTTGTCAGTTATGGTCAGAGTGAAAGCATCTTTTTTTAGGTGTCGTGATCGACGTTGCTTCGATAACCATTTCTGAAATTATGTCACAATGTAGATGAAAATGTACAGCCGTGCTTCCCTAGTAAGATCCTGACAGCCGTAGAAAGTTCTGGAGCGCGCAGCCGGATACGGGGAGAGGGGTGGGAGCTGCGTGGAGGCGTTGACTTGGAAAGGAGGAGCCGACGCCTGGCCAAAAAATAAAAGCTTCCGCCCTCGGCCTGCGGCGTGGTGCGCCGTGCACCGTGCCCTCCTAGCTTTATTTACTGGACCACCGCCCCGCCCACCTCCTGCAATAACAATAAATGTGCCGCCTCTCTCTCTCTCTCTCTCTCTCTCTCTCTCTCTCTCTCTCTCCCCCTTTCAGAGTCTGCCGCTCCTCGCCTCTACCGCTGTAACCTGACACCAACTCCTTTTATTGTAGTAGTTACCGTTGTACTACAACACGAGATGCCGTAATTTCCGCGCGGATAGCGCCAAATAAATATTTACTATAGGAAGCAGGCCGGCCAGAATTTACGATGTCCGCCGCTCCGTTTGGGAGGCGCTGCTCTCCCCTCTCTTTCTCTCTGTGGGGTCTGTGACGGACGCGGTACCAGTGTGTCCATGGCACAGTGTCCGGAGCACCTGGGGTCCGTGCTCTGGAAATCACCGCACTGCATCTCCTGTACCTGTCATTTCTCTATTCTCTCTCATTGACACATCTCGCGTTTGAGTTTTAATGGCATATTTCGGGGGAGCTTTATCGGATTGCTTAGTTCAGTGTCATTCTTACAAGGGAACCTCCCCATCGCACCCCCCTCAGATTTAGTTATAAGTTGGCGCAGTGGATAGGCCTTGAAAAACTGAACACAGATCACTCGAGAAAACAGGAAGAAGCTGTGGGGAACTATGAAAAAAAAAGCAAAATATACAAACTGAGTAGTCCTTGCGCAAGATAGGCAACATCAAGGATAGTGTGGGCCCAGGAGCGCTTTGGTCCCGTGGTTAGCGTGAGCAGCTGCAGAACGAGAGGTCCTTGGTTGAATTCTTCCCTCAAGTGAAAAGTTTAAGTTTTTATTTTCAGACAATTATTTTGCGAAGCTGCACAGGTACACAGAACAGTACTGTTTACGTGATCGTGTGTCAATTATCGAAGTTCAGGCACTCACACATAATCAACTTCGCTCTCCAAAATTCCAGGACATGTTCAGATTTGCTTGGACATATGCAGGATTTGACGGTCTACACACGGAAAAATTTGAAATTGTTAAAAACATATGTTTCGACAGAGCACAGGGAAAACTGCGACTGAAAATGTTGCATTCATTTGTTACAGTTTGTGTGACAAACTCTTATCTTTTCATCACTTTTTTCGGAGTGATTATCACATCCACAAGAAAACCTAAATCGGGCAAGGTAGATGAATGTTTTTACCCATTCGCCAAGTGTACAAGTTAGGTGGGTCGACAACATATTCCACTCATGTGACGCACATGCCGTCACCAGTCTCGTATAGAATATATCAGACGTGTTTTCCTGTGGAGGAATCCGTTGACCTATGACCTTGCGATCTAATGTTTTCGGTTTCCATTGGAGAGGCACGTCCTTTCGTCTACTAATCCCACAGTTTTGAGGTGCGCTCGCAAAACACAGACACTAAACTTAAAACAGAGAAACAGAGACGTCAATGAACGAACGGACAGATCATAACTTTGCAAAAATAAAGAAAGTAGACGTTTCACACGAGGGAAGACTTGAACCAAGGACCTCTCATTCCGCAGCTGCTCACGCTAACCACGGGACCACGGCGCTCCTGAGCTTATACTATCCTTGATGTTGGCTATCTTGCAGATGGACTACTCAGTTTGTATATTTTGCTTATTTTTTTTTTCATAGTTTCACACAACTTCTTCCTGTTTTCCCGATTAATCTGTGTTCAGTTTTTCAAGGCCTGTCCACTGCGCCAACTTATAACTAAATCTGAGGGGTGGTGCGATGAGGAGGTTCCCTTGCTAGGTAGATAGGCAGTGGGCGAAACCTACAAGGGTTCAGTCTCCTGTGATGCTTACAACACGCACTGCAGCACTCGGAATACCATCAGTTTAATTATGAAATGTGTTGTATCCTCCTCACCACTGTTGAGTCTTGTAACATAGGCATCAAGTGAGACGGTGTTGTTTGGTGACCAGTATCCTCTTTTACAAAAAAACTGCACACATGTGTTAAAAGGGTTATTTATTTAATCAAACAGATAGCTGCTACTTAACTTTTCAGCGTCCATGTGTTGTGGTACAAGCTCTTCCATAATAGTCGACGTATCCTCACTGCTGATTAAGTACAGGTCCCGCTATGGGATGAGTGACAGACGCCAAACTAGAATGCGGGTTAGTGCACCAGTGACTGAGCTAATGACTGAGTGACTGAGCTAATGACTGAGTGACTGAGCTAGTGACTGAGACTGAGCCCTCCGGTCTGCGGCACCGATCTGCATACTCTACTGGCCATTAAAAATGCTACACCAACAATAAATGCAGATGATAAACGGGTATTCATTCAACAAATATATTATCCTAGAAGTGACATGTGATTGCGTACGCCTGGGCATTGAGTCAAACAGAGCTTGGATGGCGTGTACAGGTACAGCTGCCCATGCAGATTCCACACGATACCACAGTTCATCAAGAGTAGTGACTGGCGTATTGTGACGAGCCAGTCGCTCGACCACCATTGACCAGACGTTTTCAATTGGTGAGAGACCTGGAGAATGTGCTGGCCAGGGCAGCAGTCGAACACTTTCTTTCATTTCACCCTGCTGAAATGTAGGGTTTGGCAGGGATCGAATGAAGGATAGAGCCACGGGTCGTAACACAACCAAAATGTAACGTCCACTGTTCGAAGTGCCGTCAGTGCGAACGCGTGGTGACCAAGACATGTAACCAATGGAACCCCATACCATCACGCCGGGTCCAATGTGCGATGTCACCAAAAACGGATGCGACCATCATGATGCTGTAAACAGAACCTGGATTCATCCCAAAAAATGCCGCTTTGCCATTCGTGCACCCAGGTTCGTCGTTGAGTACACCGTGGCAGGCGTTCCTGTCTGTGATGCAGAGTCAAGGGTAAGCGCAGCCATGGTATCATAGCTGATAGTCCATGCTGCTGCAAACGTCGTCGAACTGTTCGTGCAGATTGTTTTTGTCTTGCAAACGTCCCCATCTGTTGACTCAGGGATGGAGACGTGGCTGCACGATCCGTTACAGCCATGCGGAGAAAATGCCTGTCATCTCGACTGCATACACGGCGTTCCGTATTAGCCTCCTGAACCCACCGATTCCACATTCTGCTAACAGTCATTGGATCTCGACCAACGCGAGCAGCAATGTCGCGATACGATAAACCGCAATCGCAATATGCTACAAGTCGGAGACGTGATGGTACGCATTTCTCCTCCTTACACGAGGCATCACAACAACGTTTCACCAGGCAACGCCGGTCAGCTGCTGTGTCTGTATGAGAAATCGGGTGGAAACTTTCCTCATGTCAGTACGTTGTAGGTGTCGCCACCGGCGCCGACCTTGTGTGAATGCTCTGAAAAGCTAATCATTTGCGTATCACAGCATCTTCTTCCTGTCGGTTAAATTTCGCGTCTGTAGCAAGTCATATTCGTGGTGTAGCAATTTTAATGGCCAGTAGTGTACTTGCAGTCGGGAGGGTGTTGCTTGCGAGTCTGTCTTTGGTCTCTCTTCTGATAGGCGCGCTTGATCCAGCGCCTAATATCGGTCTTCTTGCTACATCTCTGCCGACCGGTGTGCTGGCTGAAATGTCCGTATGACATTGATAGCCGGCAGTTCCTCCTTGCCCCCTTCCCCTCCTCCCACAGGAATTTCAGCTGCTCAACTGCAAGTTTTCTCAGTTGGCCCCACACTGGGCGACTTGTGTGTTGACGATGAGGAAATCATGATGAGGACAATGCAACACCCAGTCCCCGTGCCAGAGAAAATCTCCGACACTGCCGGGAATAGAACCCCTGCCTGGGTGGCCGGAGTGGCCGTGCGGTTCTAGGAGCTGCAGTCTGGAGCCGGGCGACCGCTACGGTCACAGGTTCGAATCCTGCCTCGGGCATGGATGTGTGTGATGCCCTTAGGTTAGTTAGGTTTAATTAGTTCTAAGTTCTATGCGACTGATGACCTGAGAAGTTAAGTCGCATAGTGCTCGGAGCCATTTGAACCATTTTTGAACCCATGCCTGAAGCATGTGAGTCAGACAAGCTGACCACTCAACTAAGTTTAATTATAACCACCTGGTACATGGGGCCGCAGGACCCAGCAAAGCACCGAGGTGTGGTCCACGCTCCTTCCACCTTCACTATTGAATAACTGTTTCCATGAGCTGATGTAAGCTCTTTACAGTCAAGTATAAAAAGGCAATGTGGTAGGAAGCTTTTATTTTTGTTTTTGAATTTCATGAGCTAATGCTGACTTCATTTGTGCCCCAGAAGTCAGAGTAGGAGCGAAAGCATTGAGAGCCAACATGGTGCACGTTTCGGCGTATTCTCGCTGGAAGAAGAGTACATGACCGCCGAAAAGCTTCTGGGCGAGTTGGCGGAAGAATACCGCCCCCCCTCCCCCCCCCCAGTTCCTGAGGTTAATATGTATATTTCCTGCGGGAATACTCATTCCCTACGAGAATGAAACCATCCGTTTTTCCGGGCGGGGGAAAGACACGAAATGGAACGCAATTTGTTTTAGATCTGACAAGCGTTCTTTTAAGAGCTGGAGAGCAGGACGTGCGGCGACGTGAAGGAATTAACATTGTATTGCTAACCTAGGTACTGACAGAAAAAGATTTGTAAAGATAATGGTTATCCCTCACTGAATCTAGGTTATCAGTAGGGGCACCTTCTGCTTTCTGGGATGAAGCCATCGAGACCAAGCACTCGATGGAACGCTGTGTGAGTGCTCGATAAAAGCAACAGTGTAACAGAGATGTCGTGATGTTAGTCACGGCAAGGGCTCCAGAGAAGCTACCAGAATCTCATCACAATTTATTACACCGAGGGCAGTTTCAGGGTCGCGATTCATCCCAGCAGCAGCCGTGACGCCTTCCCTTGTTGTTAGCAACGGCGGCGCAGCTCCTAAACTTGAATCAGTTTTCATGTACGTCTCTGACATGCTATTGTCTCGTGCTTGGGTCTTCCTGACAGTTAATAAAATCGCTGACGACTGATTGGCCCGGTAAATAATGCTGTAAAATTTGGAGAGGCTTTGCGGTTCGTAAAATGACGTGGAAGACCCGCGTGAAAAGACTAAGCTCTGGCACTTAGTGTTTGGTGCCACGCACACGAGAAAAGGGGGAATTGTTTTGTGCTCTATCTGTTTTTAAATCTAACGGGCTTCAAAGTAAACGGTTCCTTGCCCAAAATTTGTTCCTATTGGCCCAACGATCGCAGTCTTTCCCAATGAAGGAATGTGTTTTTCCCTTCTTTAGCTGTGTTACGTAGAGAGAGCATAGAGTATTCGTGCCTTTTAAAAGCTACAAGAGTTGGATCGTCAGGTTCATCAAAAAAGCGTGGTTATGTGTCCTATCACTCGACCTAAACCGCAGGACGAAGCATCCTATGTGATACCTAGAGTATTTATGGAATCGTATCGTACCATATTCGACAATGTTTCTGAGTTCATTACATACTCTCATATGACGAGATGTGTGAACACACAATGCACCCAGGAACATTGTCGAACACGACTTTTTCGGT
The DNA here is from genome assembly GCF_023897955.1 of Schistocerca gregaria. Classification (NCBI taxonomy): domain Eukaryota; kingdom Metazoa; phylum Arthropoda; class Insecta; order Orthoptera; family Acrididae; genus Schistocerca; species Schistocerca gregaria. The sequence goes on from NC_064921.1 coordinate 139,900,349, forward strand.
TATTGAGGTGTTGAGGTGCGGAGCCATGATGTTGCATGGGCGTACTGATCTGCAGATCTTTGGACTTTGTACGCTGACTGGTCAATGCTTTTGTGACACGTCAGTCCTTCCCTAAGTGCACCTTTTCTGGTGTTCTTTCGGCCCTAACCGTATCGAACATTGTAAGCGGAGTGGCTTTTGTGACGAGAAGGTGTTCGGTGAATGCACTAGCCTGTCCATTGCCCTTCAGTCCCACTGAGCAACTGTGAGTCGCGATGGCGAGACATGTTTCAGGACGTCCACGTGCACCAACGACCATCCCACAAACGTTAACCGCGATAGTGGAATGGGATACTCTATCTCAGGTACTCCTTACAAAATTTGTTTCCAGCGTGGGAGCACGTTTGCTGGGAGTACATTGCCATCCTTCGTGATCACACTCCCTATTAAGAGCCATGTCCCGCCTTTTGTAATGTCCAGGGGACTACTGTAAATTGCGGTAACGTCTATCTTTGAATTAAAGCGTCATTTCTGTTCATATCATTAAATATTTTTGGTTACTATTTGTACTATAATGTAACTGTTCTTTCCACCTATAGTCCAAGTTTGATCCAGCTATATTACTTGTTAGTGACACCACATTGTTATTTTCGTCTTTAATTTTTGGCATGATACAAGAACAACCAGTTTCAAAAAAAATCTAATTTGTGGGACCACAGAGTTGAAATTTAGAGAATGGTTTCAATGCCATTAATACTGTTAACACGCCAACGTATAAGGACTATTCAGAAAGAAACAGTATGAAACATTGCAACAATCAAAACGATTGATATTTGCATATGCCGCTTTTGGATGACGTAGTAAGACATCTAAGGACGTGAATATAGAATGGAAGCATGCCTCGTCACCACCCCGTAATGAATTCAAAGCCTCGTTGTCAGCAGGCGAGGTGGTGCTCACCGTCTTTCTCGATGCCCGAGGTCCAGATACTCATTGAATTCCTTCGAGCACAAAAAAAACAGCATTAAAAGTGACATGTAATGTGACATATTCTGTACCCTACGCAAGTCCTTCAAGACCAAACGGCCAGGGCTGTTCGTAGAGACACTGATTCTGCTCCACTATAATACGCTTCCACAGGTCTCCAAGGTCACACAAAGTGCAAGGGCCAAGTTCAAGTGGGAGCAGCTTCAGCATCTGACTTGCTGCCTTGACTTGTCGCCCTGCGACTTTCACGTGTTTCTTCCGCTAAAAAGACACCTCAAACGAAAGAGCTTCAACACAGACGACGGACTAAAGGACTCAGTGGAGGACTGCCTCCTGTCACAGCCACAAGAATTCTGGAAGAGGGATTCCTTCGACTCGTGAAACAGTAGGATTTTTTTTCTGAGGGCCCTACTGATTACTTTCGAATAAAGACTACATTTATACCCTCAGTGTTGTTTCGTACCATTTTTTTTTTTACATTCCTTTTAGGCAGCACAACTATAAGCATTTATAATCACAATAAATGCTTATAGTTGTGCTCCCTAAAAGATCTTCAGGACTTCCAGTAATTATAATTTTCCTGACATTGGTTGTTCTTGTCCTGTTTCTGTAACTTTTAGACACTGATGGGGCCTATAAGTGTGGTGTCTGTTCTGATGGACGTGTCTGAAAACAGACACTATTTTGATCCATCAGCCACTATGAAATGGACACAAAAGGAATTACAGACATTAGCTGTAAGTGGGCATTGATTTAGATCAATGACGGAGGTTGAAAATTTGTGCCGGGCTGGATTCGAACTTGGGTCTCTTGCTTAGGAGGCAGACGCGCTGACCACTGCACTACTGTGGTCATTGTAGCTACGTGCACTATCCTGGCACGCCTCCCATGAGACCCAAATTCTAAACCTATCCATCCACATCGAATGTAGTGCTCCTTGTCCATTATCCTCATTACTCTCTGCGTTCCACCGATTGTCGTAAGAGTTACAGGCTGGTGTGCATCTGCTCTGAAGAGATCATTGGTTATCATCGCCTTAAATATATTATAATGTCTGTTCTCTCGGACGCGAATGGGCGAGAGATTCGCGATATGTGCAAGCTAAGTAAGGGGCACTGCAGTAGACTACCCTCTGAAAAACCGGATTGGGATTCGAAGTTGGTCAACTTTCTCAAAATTCTAGCTCCTCAATACCTGTACATACTCCCTGTCACGGGATTACTATTTAACAGCATTTAAAAGGGCCTGGGGCATTCAGTGCCTGTAAACTTGACAGGAAAACAATACCGACTTGGATGACTTCCTTAAGCATCCAGTACTATTCTTGAATACGTTTCAACCGGAACTGAAAAATGGGAGATATGTAAAGAATATTTTCAATTTTAAGTTGGAATACTTCTTTTGTGGCACACTATTTTTACTTGATACTGGAGCTCTTCGCAATAAATTAAAAATTTTGCTTTTAAGCATGAAGGATGGGGTCGACGAAATAAACCTGGCCCAGAAAATACGTTTACGTCTGTCGCGGATGTGACCTCTGTTAATGAACAAGAGAACTGCCGTCACACAAGATGTTGGAAACCATGATTTAGATGCACCATTCGCCTGCAGTCACATACCTGCGCATGCGCATCTCTCACATGATCTATTACGAACATTTCACTGTGTCATTACGTTTGAGAAAGTGAGAGAAGCAGACGTATTTATAGCGACCAGCTGGATGCACATCAATTCTCAACTTACTGTCCACACACTATATTTGTAGTGCCCCTGCCCAATATACTCATTAATCGCGGCAGTGAATATACCGATTCCCGTAAAAGTTTGGGCAATGTGAGTGCATCCACACTGAAGGTCACGGGCCGATTACCCTTATCTATATGTAGATGACATCTGTGTTTTCGGACATGTCCGAAAGAACAGGTACCATCTTCATGTAGATGGAGGAGGTTCTAATGCAGAACTGCAGGAAGGGAATATTGTGTGGAAGTGAAAGTGTACAGTAGGAGACCAACAGAGAATAAATTGGAACCATCTCCAACATGATACTACAGAAGGATGTTAAAATATGAGAATGGGTAAAGTAAAAAATGTGCTATAAAGTGATCGAGCAATGAAGTCTGATAAACCGAAAATCGCAGTATAGTTCTCTGTAGTGCAACTTTTAATCTCTTTCGGTAACAAATGGAGGGGAAAGAGTAAAAGATTGAGAGTGAAAAAAATAAACGGCAACGTTTAATAGTTGTCAGTGAAGAGATTAGGGTAATCTGATTCTCCGCGATGTAGAGGCTAGCGCAGACTGAAAATATATAAAGAACCCAGTTCAACCAGTTGAAACGATGTAGTTATCATATTTCCAGTTTCTAATGTTATTCATAGTTTATTTAGTGCCTCCAGCAGTCGCCAACAAGTTGTGTTGAGAGCCACCAAGTGGTCTTGTTAATAACATTTTTATCTGCGGGACGTAAAACTTAACACTTAACTGCAGCAACTGTTCGGTTCAGAGCACATTACACCTCATCACTTACCGTTGCGTGTTTTTACTTGATGTTTTTGTTCCAGCTGTTATTATCCGCAGGCATCCAACAGTTAACAGTTTGTGCGCTCTACGAGCCAGCGCAAGTGTAGCTCAGTTGTTTGAGGCCAAAGTGCTATATTTTTCTACTGACTCAGATTTCTGACACGGCTAAAATGCTCTGTTTCTGTAAAAGAGTTAATTTTCTTCTGTGTGTGTGTGTGTGTGTGTGGGTGTGTGTGTGTAACATGTGGCTGGGGCAGAAAATTACACGGCTTTGTATTCGTTTCCGCATCCCTGTTGGCGAGCCACGATCGGGACTCAGTAAATAATATTTGGCAGCAGTTATTTTCCATGACGGGGCATTCTATACGTCCGAATACTATTACTTAGCACGTTCGCAAGCAATATTTACGGGTCGATTCAAGTATAAAACTACTGCTTCCAGGCAATGTTTTATTTACTGTCACCTCTCTACAATTTAAGACAATGATCCATAGTGTTATGAAAAAATGACGGTGTTATAGTCCACCTCTGGCAAGCAAATTTTTGATACATATGCCCGTGTGGTTAATGCCCATTGTTCACGCACAGACCACGCCGTTTACGAAGTCCACAAGCTGGAGATTCGTGATGTCCATAGCAGCTGTGCGGATTCGGTGTCAGATGAAATTTAGGCTGAGGGTATAAACCGGAATTGAATTAAGTTCAAAGATCCGGTTTATGCTTACATACATAATGCAGAAGTTATAGCTTTAGAAAAGACAGTTAACGAGAACATAACCAGAAGAGTCACGTTACGAGTGATGCACATACATTATACAGATGACAATTGTGGTAGAAATTACGTACAGCCTTCTTTTTAGTATCATTTAATAGGAGGGGTTACCCAATCACGTGGGAAGCCAGATCATTCAAAAAAAAATGGTTCAAATGGCTCTGAGCGCTATGGGACTTAACATCTATGGTCATCAGTCCCTAGAACTTAGAACTACTTAAACCTAACTAACCTAAGGACATCACACAACACCCAGCCATCACGAGGCAGAGAAAATCCCTGACCCCCTGACCCCGCCGGGAACATCTGGTGGTCAACATCTCTGCCTGTCTTGTGGTACGAAGTTCTACTTCACATACCTATCACACCTAACATTATCTGTAACATGTTCATATGAACAAAATACAGCCTATGTCACGTCTTTTTTAATTGTAATTTGTGTGTTAGGCCGAATAAGGCCATCTTCAGATTAGATTAGCTAAAATGAAAAAGGACGCTGCTACCAGTCGCGTGAACTGGTTCGCGTCGTTACACGTCATAATTTGTTTTACATTGATATTTGTCCTGTGTTCTGGTGCTCCTTCCATTTGCTCATTAACTGTCCATGGATGCACCGGTGTATTTCCTCTCAATCCTTCCTACCCTCACAAGCTTGTGTCACTGACTTACGGCCTTCAGTCTCCATGGCATTTACGACGGTTTCCCCACATAATGATTCGGATATCCTCGTGGATTATACACTTTTCTGGGGCGATTCAAGCTCGCGTTGGCGAGGGCAAGAAAACGATTACACCAGCCCCCCATACAACGAAGGACCGTGTTATAAACCAGGTCACCTAAGTCTGGCTACAGTTTCCAACATACGATGAAATTACAAATCAGATGACCACAGTCGCGAGTTGATTACATGTGATCTGCTCACCATCCTCGCATCCTCAAAAGAGGTGAAATTTTGTGAACTGTCAAGCATCATTCGTAAATTGGTGGTGATGGGCGGCAACTTAAATACGTTATAAACTGCTCCACATGAGGGGACAGTCTTCGTCCCCGCCCACGAGATTTGCATCCTGACTTTTCGTCAGGGAGTTATGACCATGATGTCGAGCACCCCCTCAACCCAAAACACCACCAGCATCATCAATTACGTGTATATTAAGGAAATATAAAGGGTGTTACTGTTGCAAGTGCACGATATTGTAATCACTGGCATATTTGTACGTATCCGCCTCAGTGTGTCACTTGCTTTTTCTCAACATCTAACCATCTTCCCCCAAACACGTTACACGATTTACTACCTTATTTTTCCTACATTCTCGTACCTGCACCAATAAGTGAACTTCGCCTGTTAGTATAGACTGACCGTTTTGCGTCCACACGTCCATCCTTTGACTCCTGACCTGCTGCCCAAGGGGAAGTAAGCATTAACTGTTTGTTCCTGCCGCATTTACTTGGAGGTACTGTTGGTGTTCTGATCTTCATTCCAAAGACTGATTTCATGAAGCTCTCCATGCTACTCTATCCTGTGCAAGCCTCTTCATATCCGAATAACTTTGCAGTTTACCTCTATCTGGATCTGCCTACCGTATTCATGTCTGGGCCTCCCTCTGTAATTTTTACCCCCAGCACTTACCACCAGTACGAAGTTGGTGATTCCTTGATGTTTCAGAATGTATCCTACTAATCTATCCATTCAGATTGAGCCAAAAATTTGTTTTCACTTCAGTTCCATTCAGTACCTCCTCATTAGTTACGTGATCTACCCATCTAATCTTGAGAATTTCAAAAGACTTCTTGTCTACACTGTTTATCGTCCATGTTTCACTTCCATACACGTCTACGCTCGTTACAAATGCTTTCAGAAAAGACTTCGTAACATTTACATCTTGGCCGAGCGGTTCTAGGTGCTACAGTCTGGAACGTCGCGACCGCTACGGTCGCAGGTTCGAATCCTGCCTCGCGCATGGATGTGTCTGATGTCCTTAGGTTAGTTAGGTTTAAGTAGTTCTACGTTTAGGGGACTGATGACCTCAGATGATAAGTCCCGCAGTACTTAGAGCCATTTGAACTATACTTCTTGACAATGATATATTCGTGTAGGTACATTCAGCGGCATATGTGGATACTGTCCGCGAAGTATGGTACAATAAAGTTAGTAGCAAACAGGATTACATTTAAACATCATTTATTCAATTCCCTCAGAGTTTATGACGTCATATCTTCTGATATGTGAGTCAGACAATGATATAATGTTTTAGGTACGTTTCAGCGGCATATGTAGATACTGTCTACAAAACGTGTTGCGAGTACTGATACTAGAAAAAAAATGTAGCAGTTTTTCAAGCATCTCAGTGTTTATGACGTCATATTTCCTCAACTATGATTGGTACGTAGTTCTTACCCACGCGCGCACGTACATACATATATTTTTATGATATGTATGAAGATACACTCCTGGAAATGGAAAAAAGAACACATTGACACCGGTGTGTCAGACCCACCATACTTGCTCCGGACACTGCGAGAGGGCTGTACAAGCAATGATCACACGCACGGCACAGCGGACACACCAGGAACCGCGGTGTTGGCCGTCGAATGGCGCTAGCTGCGCAGCATTTGTGCACCGCCGCCGTCAGTGTCAGCCAGTTTGCCGTGGCATACGGAGCTCCATCGCAGTCTTTAACACTGGTAGCATGCCGCGACAGCGTGGACGTGAACCGTATGTGCAGTTGACGGACTTTGAGCGAGGGCGTATAGTGGGCATGCGGGAGGCCGGGTGGACGTACCGCCGAATTGCTCAACACGTGGGGCGTGAGGTCTCCACAGTACATCGATGTTGTCGCTAGTGGTCGGCGGAGAGTGCACGTGCCCGTCGACCTGGGACCGGACCGCAGCGACGCACGGATGCACGCCAAGACCGGAGGATCCTACGCAGTGCCGTAGGGGACCGCACCGCCACTTCCCAGCAAATTAGGGACACAGTTGCTCCTGGGGTATCGGCGAGGACCATTCGCAACCGTCTCCATGAAGCTGGGCTACGGTCCCGCACACCGTTAGGCCGTCTTCCGCTCACGCCCCAACATCGTGCAGCCCGCCTCCAGTGGTGTCGCGACAGGCGTGAATGGAGGGACGAATGCAGACGTGTCGTCTTCAGCGATGAGAGTCGCTTCTGCCTTGGTGCCAATGATGGTCGTATGCGTGTTTGGCGCCGTGCAGGTGAGCGCCACAATCAGGACTGCATACGACCGAGGCACACAGGGCCAACACCCGGCATCATGGTGTGGGGAGCGATCTCCTACACTGGCCGTATACCTCTGGTGATCGTCGAGGGGACACTGAATAGTGCACGGTACATCCAAACCGTCATCGAACCCATCGTTCTACCATTCCTAGACCGGCAAGGGAACTTGCTGTTCCAACACGACAATGCACGTCCGCATGTATCCCGTGCCACCCAACGTGCTCTAGAAGGTGTAAGTCATCTACCCTGGCCAGCAAGATCTCCGGATCTGTCCCCCATTGAGCATGTTTGGGACTGGATGAAGCGTCGTCTCACGCGGTCTGCACGTCCAACACGAACGCTGGTCCAACTGAGGCGCCAGGTGGAAATGGCATGGCAAGCCGTTCCACAGGACTACATCAGCATCTCTACGATCGTCTCCATGGGAGAATAGCAGCCTGCATTGCTGCGAAAGATGGATATACACTGTACTAGTGCCGACATTGTGCATGCTCTGTTGCCTGTGTCTATGTGCCTGTGGTTCTGTCAGTGTGATCATGTGATGTATCTGACCCCAGGAATGTGTCAATAAAGTTTCCCCTTCCTGGGACAATGAATTCACGGTGTTCTTATTTCAATTTCCAGGAGTGTATTTTGGTAGTAACAATTTTGGTGAGATTTCTTTGGTTTTCGATAAGATTTTCTCAATAAATATTAAAAAAAGAAAAGGAAATTCTGCGACCAGTTAAAACTTCCTACTAAGCTTTTATGGTTCAAATAGCTCTGAGGACTATGGGATTTAACATCTGAGGTCATCAGTCCCATAGAACTTAGAACTACTTAAACCTAACTAACCTACAGACATCACACACATCCATGCCGGAGGCAGGATTCGAACCTGCGACCGCAGCGGTCGCGCGGTTCCAGACTGTAGCGCCTAGAACCGCTCGGCCACCCCGGCCAGCTGTGCTTTTATGAAGAAGTCTACTAATTCGAATATAGTTATTAAATTGTTTTCCTCTGAGTCAGTCAGAAACCTATTTTCATGTCTGGAAGGTGCAGCCGTGGTATACGAAACGAAGCGGTGTGTCGTAAGAGAGAGATTGAGGTTACACGTAATAGCGTAATACGCAGGAGTGTGATGGCGAATGTGACGAATCCAAAGATGAAGCAACTTGTTCTTGCAGACTGTCGAACATGTGAGTTTGCCTGGGCAGCGGCCGGTGACAGTTGGGGATTCCTCTCCGGCGGCCTGTCAGACAGATGACAAACGCGCCGGCCGCGGATAAATCATGGCGGCGGACGTGTGTTTGCGCTGTGCGCCCTTTTTGTAGCGCCAGCGCCAGCGCCGGGGCTCCCCCTTGTTTAGATAGTCGTCCCTGAAATGTGTATCACGACGTCTAGCATGTGGAAACGAACGCGGAGATTTGTGCGCCCGCATTTTTTTTGATACCGACAGGAAAAAGAATCCCCTTTGTAGACCCCCACTCAGAGCCTGTCCGCAGAGCGTGGCCGTTGGCCGTGTTTACAAGACGTCAGTGGTAAACAGGTCTGGGACGCTTCATTAATCCCCGCTGACATGCGTGTTGGCCGCTGACGAGATGCGCTTCTGCTGACTGAGGCCTGTTTTCCGGGCAAAACGAGGAAAGCCGGATGCTGGTGTGTACAACACTCCGTGCTGTACCGCTGGTCTCACTAGTTATGGTTGAAAAAGTGCAAGTAACTCTACACTCATTTACGTCCGTGCGTCGAATCAAAATTTATCCCTAGAACTTTCTTAAGAATATTTGAGAAAACAAGCACACAAGATAAAAAAAATGTGACTGAGTGTGGGAGCTGTGTTTCCAAATACACGCTTCACTGGTTGAAATTCATTGACATTCAACTACGGGTAATATTTACGTTTTTCTTGTACGCCATCTTACCGTACTCAGAAGATGAGGCAACAATGCTGGGATCACATATTTACCTCAAACTTTGTACACCTTCATTAGGCCTATAAAAATGTTCAAATGTGTGTGAAATCTTATGGGACTTAGCTCCTAAGGTCTTCAGTCCGTAAGCTTACACACTACTTAACCTACATTATCGTAAGGACAAACACACACGCCCATGCCCGAGGGAAGACTTGAACCTCCGCCGGGACCAGTTGCACAGTCCATGACTGCAGCGCCCTAGGCCGCTCGAGTAGGCCTATAAAACAAGATAACGTGCAAGTTGTATGTATCTGGACTCAGGGGCCCGACGTTTAGAGTTCATGCTAGTCAAATGGTTAGCGTTAGAACCTCGAGAGACGAACGTGTGTTAGGCGATGGTTCGTGCCCGGCTCAAACCTTCATTTCTGTAGTACAAGTGTCAATTCTGTGATAGCCCAAAAATTTGCACCTACCCTATTCGTTCTTGCTACTTTAGCAACGTCTCACTGCTACACAAGTTAACTGGCAAATGGGGCCTGCATCTGTGACTGCAGTTCGAAGCGCCAAGGTGCAAAGTAGTAACTTACCAGACTGCATGTACAAGGGATTTCGCAAATCATGACGAGCATACATTTTCAGGAAAACTCTATGGGTGTCTTCATTTACTTGTCGATAGTTATTAACATGTCTTTTCTAATAATTGAATTTCATTAACAATAATGTGCAGATGGTGTGCAGTGGTCGGGCATCTCTTCAAAAGCCACATATTTCTGTAATCAACGTTTAATGAAGCTTGAAGTGGTGTCAGGCGTGACACCACGGAACAGTGGATAGCTGAAAACAATTGATGAATCACGCTATACCCTGTGATAGGGTTGGTTTTGGTGAGACAGTGTTAACGATATGGGGTTGGTTTACAGTGGTTTAAGTGCGGTCTCCCTACTGAGCTTAAGAAAACGAAATGCAGAAGGATACAAACACATTTTATCTTGCTGTGTACTGGGTAAGTTAGAGGAACAGTTCAGAGACCATGACTGTATCATCATGCCAGTGCACTACGTCATTAAGCAGCTTCCATGAGGTATTGCTGAAATCGCTTGGTCTGGCCAGAGTCTCGACTTGAAATCAATGGATACGTTTGGGACGAGATAGAATGTCCAGTTTGCTCCAGACCCCAGCATCCAACGTCACTACTTCCTCTGATTTCGGCTGTTGAGGTAGAATGCACTGCCGTTTACCCACGCACATTCTCACACCTAACTGAAAAGTCCCTAGTAGAGTTCAAGCCATCTTAAGGCAAAGGGTGGCTATACCCCATATTAATGTCCACTAACAGGTGCCCATATAGTTGTGATGAGATAGGTTCAAATGGTTCAAATGGCTCTGAGCACTATGGGACTTAACATCTGAGGTCATCAGTCCCTTAGAACAATGAATTTTCTTCTATGAGTTTATTCTTAGGACTAAATTAATTAATTATCCAACTTAATCGGACCTCATGTTTGTCGTGTGGCTAGAGTTGGTGGCGACGCAAACTTTTACTTTGATTTTAATGTCATATAGCTTTGCCATTTTCGTGTGGCTCTTTTAGCCATCATGATACAGATCAAGGCTCCACTCATTTCATAAACACCACTTAAGTGCACGTCACTTACAATGTACCTACATAAGTATATCACTTTTCGACATATAATTCAAGAGATACAACGTCATAAACACTGAGATGCGTGAAAAATTCCGTATCATACATGAAATTGTAATACTTTTTTTTTCTAGTAAGTCTCTCCTACAGCCAAGACAGCCTACGGAAATCCCTGACACCTGGCAGTGCTTTCGACAGCTTTCAATGAAAAACACAAACGGCTCTAGGAGGATAGTTGTCTACAGAGCTACGAAGAAGAGTTGCCATAGAGACATTTACAATATCGCGTTTTAGACTCGCGAGCTTCTGCGACCGACATACAAGAATACTATACTCCATGGCCGAGACAGGATTCGAACCTGCGACCGTAGCCGTCGCGCGGTTCCAGACTGAAGCGCCTACAACCGCTCGGCCACATCGGCCGGCTGTGATCAGATAACATATATAATATGTAGTAGCTATAAAATTAATTTGTATGTTTTTAGACTTTTGCCGTGGAGCTAATTTCAATAAAAAAAATTCTTCGTTGTAGATTGCGCCGTGCTAAAAAAATTATGAAACAACGTTTCGGCTACTGTTGCAGGCGATCCCCTGAATTGCAATAACGACCGTAACATTAACAGAACGAAGTCTTTCGCAACGGCATTGATATGTAAAACATTCTCGGTTTTCTTGTCGCGTCATTTCGGGATAAAATCTCGAGCTTTCGACGATAGCCTCCATCGTGATCGTCAGCAGCCACTATCTGTCTTTGACATATAGCAGAAAAACTACGGAGCTGCTGAAGAATTCCGGTCTACCAGAATATGTTACGAAAAATCTCACAGTCCGAAATCCTAGACGTCCCAGGTGTGTACGGACTACCGAAGATTCACAAGGATAATATTCCCTGAGACCTATTGTTTGTGCCATTGGTTCACGTACCTACAAGCTGACCAAATACCTAACAAAGTTGATGACTCCTATAGTTGTCCGTCGTGAACATCACGTTAAAAATTCCAAGAAATTGATTGAGAAAATCAAACAGATTAGAGTTAGTCCAAATGACATTTTAGTCAGCGTATATGTGGTATCGCTGTTGACAAAAGTTCCTGTGGAGGACACTTGGAAAATGCGGGCGGATCTTTCTCCTCCTGAAATGATAAAGTTGTCCCGACATGTGATGACGACCACCTACTTCTTCTATGGTGGTAAATTTCATGAAATGACGGACGGTATGGCGGTGGGCTCTCCGTTGTCTCCATCATTGGCTAACTTTTCTATGGAGAATTTTGAGGAACGTGCCTTAAATTTGGCTCCCCTCCGTCCATCCTTATTTTAGCGTTACGTTGACGATGCATTTATGGTCTGGCCACACGTCGCAGAAGCTCTCGAACAATTCTTGTAACACATGAACAGCATAGATCCGAACAACCGATTCACTGTCGACACGGAGAAGGAAGGAAGGAAGGTTGCCATCCATAGATGGTTCAGTACAACGACAGGCGGATGGGAGTCTCGGCCACTCTGTGTACCGCAAGCTGACGCATTCCGATTTATATCTTGATGCACAGAGTTTCCATCATCCTGTTCAGAAGAGAGCCGTTTTGAACACGTTGGTATGTAGAACAAAAACTATTTTTGACGTGGACCACTTGAAATTCGAAATTAGCCACCTGAATTATGTGTTCCGAAAGAATGGCTATGGTGCACGCTACATAAAGGCAGCGTTCTCCAAGAAAAGGAAACGTGAAAATGATGCACACTCACAGGATGAACCACTGATTACGGTTCTTCCTTTCTGTGGCGCTATATCCGGTAAAACAGGAAGAGTCTCGGGGTATAACACCATTTTTTTGTGCTCCTAATAAAATTAAGGAGATGATGGACCCTGTTAAGGACAGTCTCGGCCTCCGGGTCTCTGGAATTTATAATATACCCTGTGAATGTGGAAGAAATTATACAGGGTGAAAAGTATTTAAACCGACAACCTCTGCTAGATTGTAGGGGACATAAAAACAAATATTTTTCCCTAATGTCATATTTTCCTATGAGGATTATTTAAACCGGTGGAGGCTGTATCACGCTCTTCAGTTTTAGAGGCCGTATTACGATCTTTAGTTGCTAGAGGGCGTATTACGCTCTTCAGTTGTTGGCAACTGCTGTCCACCATTGTAGTAGTGCATTGTCTCTCTTTACTAATGTAGAGATACACCTGGAGTGAGTACACTGATATGGTTGGTGCGTACTACGTAGCGCACCACAACGGACGAGCTGCACAGCGGGTTTTACAACAACAATATCCTAATCGCCGTATTCCGCATCATCCGACCTTTGCTGCTGTGTACCAACGTCTGCGTGAGACCGGGTCATTTAGCAGATTACCTGGACAGGGACGCCGTCGCACGGTAAGAATTTGAGGAAGCTGTCTTGCAGCATGTGGAGCGGGATCCTTCAATCAGCACTCGTGCAACTGCACATAACATAGGGACGAATCAGACGAATGTAAGTACAGTCCTTCGAGAGCAATTGTTACGTCCAACGTGTCCAAAACCTGGAACCAGTTGATTATCCAGCCAGAGCACCGTTTTCGCAGTGGTACCTGGAACAGTGTGAAATGCATCCTACATTTTCATCCTCTGTGTTGTTTACCATTGAAGCAACGTTCGGGCGTGATGGAGTCTTCAACATGCACAATTCACATATTTCGAGTGAGGATAACCCACATGCCACAGTTACTAGCGCTCATCAAGTGCGGTTCTTCGTTAATGTGTGGGTCGGTGTTGTTGGGGACTGTTTAATTGGGCCGTATCTGCTACCTAGACCATTAAATGGCAGGCACTATTACAATTTTCTCGACAGAGCATTTCTAGAATTGGTGGAAGACGTCCCGCTCCGTACAAGACAACGCATGTGGTTCCGACATGACAGGGCGCCAGCACATTTCAGTCGTCGTGTGCGTCGGCTCCTGGACCGACGGTTCCCAAAAACGTGGATTGGCAGAGGTGGTCTTGTACCATGACCTGCTCGATCCCCAGATATGTCCTCTCTGGACTTTGTGTGAGGAGAGATTCGCAACCTTGTTTAAGCATCTCCTGTTGCATCAGAAGAGGATCTGGTTGCCCGGATAGTAGCAGCAGCAGAAACAATTCAAGATCCTCCTGGGGTTTTTGCCGGTGTCAGACAGAACATGATCCTACGGTATAAACTTTGTGTACATGTCAGTGGAGGCATTTCTGAGAATCTACTGTAATTGAAATTTGATTGTGTAAATGTGTCGTCTCTTGGTCATAAAAAATGGAAAATTGTTTGTTGGTTTAATTAATTTGCCACCAGAGAAATCTTCTTCTACCGGTTAAAATACTTCTCATAGGAAAAAATGACAATAGGGAAAAATGTTTGTTTTGATGTCCCCTACAACCTCCCATAGTTTGTCGGTTTAAATACTTTTCACCCTGTATAGGTCACACCACTCGTACCCTTTCTGGCCGCTGTGCCGAACACCAACGGCATATTAAAAACAGAGAACTAGAGAAATCGGCAACTGCGGGGCACAACCTCACTAACAAACATAAAGAACTGTTTGATGAAACAAAAATGTTGTCTCATGCCTCCACATACTGGAATTCTGGTACCAAGGAGGCTGTTGAAATTAGAATGAGCTGTAGGAACTTAAACATAGCGAATACGGACTAATGACCACAGCAGTTAAGTCCCATAGTGCTCAGGGCCATTTGAACCATAGCGGATACTATCTTTGCAGTGCACGGAAACGAGCGCTCGATGCAGAGCAGCCGCAGACACATTCCCTTGGAAGCGATGCCACCACCAGGGCAGACACTAACAGCGTCTGCGACAGCAGTAAATAATCGTTGTCCAATCACAAGCCGACCAATCACAAGCCGTCCACGGGCTGTGTAAGCCCAGCACAGCAGCAGTGAAGTCAGGCAGGTGGCTGTCGTCGAAAGCTTGAGATTTTATCCCAAATTGAACCAGCAAGAAAACAGATAATGTTTAACAGGCATTAAATTTCGTTGACCATTTTACAGTATGATGCGATCTGTAATCAAGAAATATTTTATGGTCCATAATAACTTTATTCCATTCGTTAAGAGATAAGAAATATCACAAAAAATGTTTGTTTCGTTGAAGTGATCGAATATCAAATCGCACCTACGCCACAACTCAAAGCCAGAATTTTTAGTTGGTGGAAAACAATAAGAATTTATTGATTTTTGACGCCAGTGTCTCTTCCTTCTTGAGTGTTTTATAACATGTTTATCTCTTGTCAGTTAATCTATATTTAACTTTATCCTTTCTCGCCTTCATCAGCAGCGGTTACTGCAATATCGACTGTAGCCTTCAGATCACCTGTCTTTCCTTTTCCGAGAGTTCTGTAAATGACGTTATTACAGTCGTCCAAAGGATCCTTCTACTGGTGAGAGCTAGGAGAACATGGGGAGTGGGAGGAGGTTGGGAGGACGGAACTCCCTTCACACCTGCAAGGCATATGGCAGTCATGTCTACCGACTATTTGAACCACGTGCACATCTGACCGTATTTGCCAGAATCGCACTGCTTGGAAATCATTTGTACCGAATTTTACTGTGAATATACCTGAAAAATTTAATACAGCAAACCAACGGCTGTATGATATTTTATTTATTTGGCTGGTGCGTGATTTCCGAATTTAAGCTCGCGCTGTGGCATTTAATTGGGCGCATATTATATTCTAATTTAAAAACTCGGATTATCTAGACTGCTTTTGTTTTTGTTGTTGAATGAACGCTAATATACAAAAACGTACTCTCTCCACGTCCTTCATAATCCAGCCTGCTGATACTGTGGGAGTGCTGAAAATGGAAACGATATGTTGCGTTTCTTTCTCACTGTGGGAAAATAAATCGGAAAAAGCTTATTTGTATTATTTAACAGATAAATATTTATTTAAATTGAAAAATATATACCAGTAACTAGTTGTGTGTCCTAGAATTTATATTTCCGTACAGTCGATATACGAGTACGTCCCATTTTGACGCTTGCGAGTATTATTAAACTTTTCTATGAATCTTATCCATACCATACGCCACTTTTTCTTGGAGAAATAACGTAAACTTTGTTTCATGATTCATTTACAATTATCAGAATTGTTTTGTATCGTACCGCGAGACACATCTGACCAACCTCGAAAGACATTCAGAATAACCACAGAAAGAAAACTCAGAATTATGTAAATTGAAAGTGGGGGGGGGGGGGGAGGAATGAGGCTACCAATACCCGCTGCATCGCGACTTTATGCGGAATCGGCACCGACGAATGAAAATGCGTTCCCCGGACCGGGATTTGAACTCAGGATCTCCCGCTTGCTAGGCAGCTGCGTTAACCACTGGGCCCTTCGGACACAGTGTTTATCTTACGCCCCTCGGCCAACCCACATTCCCACCTAGCGCCACGTATCCTCACCTCTATGCTCACTGCTTTAAGGTTCGCGCAGGAGGTCGGGCGTAATTGTGCATGCTCACTGAGAGTGATGGATTCATTGCACATAGAGGGGAATCAATTCGATGAATACGTGGTGTCTGCTCTTTGGGACACGTCTGGAAGAGTTGTCAACATTGGTCTATTCGAATGCAACGTTTTTAGATATCTTTCCATCCCTGTCGATTACGCTCTAAAGTTTTAAGTTACGATACAGACGCTTACGACCTCAGCTGTTTTGCTCTCTGAAGCAAAAACAAACAACAACAACAAAAACGACTACAACAAGAGATACGTCGACGATACATTTGATATGGCGACATGGGAGGAATGATCTGGATCGTTTCCTATATCATTTTAATTGTCTGCATCCCAATGCAAAGTTTACGATGGAAGTTGAAAGGGATGGACAACAGCCGGCTTGAGTGGCCGCGCAGTTCTAGGCGCTACAGTCTGGAACCGCGCGACAGCTACGGTCGCAGGTTGGAATCCTGCCTCGGGCATAGATGTGTGTGATGTCCTTAGGTTGGTTAGGTTTAAGTAGTTCTAAGTTCTAGGGGACTGATGACCTCAGAAGTTAAGTCCCATAGTGCTCAGAGCCATTTGAACCATTTTGGACTTACAGGCGGTGTATAAAGGAGCCGCGGCTGTGGTTTTGGTTTCATTTCGGAGGCAGTGCGACGGTTCAATCACCTGAAGATGGCGGCCAGTTAGATCGCCGAAATATTATGTCAAGATGACGTTATGTTCTGGCTGGAGACCCTACAACAACTCGAACGCAACGCGGAAATTTGCATAGTAAATATGGAGTTTTTTCTCCTTAGTGGTTCCTGATAGATGCCCCTGATGATTTCTCTCTGTATCTGCACCTTCCTCTCAATCTACTCTGTTCAGTTTGTTATTTGAAGGTTCCGCTGATCAAATTCTTGAAATCTGACTGTAAGTTCGAATGGACTGACGATGTTAAAAAATGTTCTGCTACACACCAAGTGTCGAATATACGCATTTTCTTATACTAACAGAATTCCTCTGTCCCACAGATCTATCTTCACGTGTGCGAAGTAAGTAAGAGAGATTCTTCGATGAATTTTCCATTGCTTATTAAACGCAAACTACCTATGCAAAACTCTCGAATTTTCCATATCTATTAAAAACTGTGGTGAAAATTGAGGTAATTAACCATAAAATTTGAGATTTTTCTAAACATTAAGTTTAAAACGTGCAGCCCATTCATTTTTCAGACATTAAATAAATTCTAGAGTTTTATAAAGCTGTAAGTATGGTTTGTATGATGTGCAAAATTCATCGAGGAATCTCTCTTACTTATGAAGGAAAACGTATCTGGAGCAACAAATGCAACCAATTGTAAGTGAAAAAATGGTGAAATTTCACATGTAAAAAGAAATTATTTTCTCATGTTTTTGAACTTTCACTGTAACGAGTGTGAATCCTGAATCCTTCCTGGTCATACTGACAAAGTTTTGTGAATTTATTTGTAAAAGTATAGACAGTGTAAACTGAAATATCCTATGAAATTATAATGAAATCTAGGCCTTTCACAGCTAACAGGCGGCAATAAATATCAACGGGAACAGTTGAAAAATGTGCACCCCAACTGGGACTCGAACCTGGAACCTGCTGCTTACATGGCAGACACTCTGTCTGACTGAGCTGCCGAGGACACAGACGATAGTGCGACTGCAGGGACTTACTCTGCCACACTCCATGTGAGACCCACATTTGCAGTGCCCCTGCCCACTACATTCAGTACTCGCGGCAGTCAATCTACCGATTCCCATAAGAGTTTGAGCAATGTGAGTGCATCCATATTGCAGATGATCATTGGCCAGTAAGCCTCATCTATATGAATATGGTGTCCAAAAGAACAGATACCAATGGAGATCTTGCAGCTCTCTGACAATGAATTAACAGAGAAATCCAGACCTTTGTCACTGCTTAGAGGCATTGATAAATATCAACGGGGACTGTCCACAGTCTTGATCATCAGCACATGTAGTCCCAGTGATACAGTTCATCAATGCAGACCAATACTACTCCCACAACATGCCTGTCACGCAAAGCAGCCTACATTTGGGGCCCAGAAAAGTAGTTATGCCCCTGACATGTAGGCTGCCCTCCAAAATATGTTGACTTGGCTGGCCTATACTGTTCCCACACAACATGCCTGTCACACAGGGTAGCCTATATGCCAGAGGCTCGAATAAATACATTTTCGGCTATATCTCCCCTCGTATTGGATCTAGAAATTTATTAACCTCAAATTGCTGATATCACGAGGCCTGCTGTTTCTCTGGAAAATTTGACTGAAATCGATGAAAGAGTTTAGGAGGAGAACCTGAACGTACAGGTATGCATTCAGCTTAGTGTAAATCATATATCAACTGTTTCACACGGCTCTATGTTTGTCAGATAGGAGCAGCATTATGCCTTTCAGTTTTAGAGGCCGTATTACGATCTTCAGTTGTTAGAGCGCGTATTATGCGCTTCAGCTACAGGCAACTGCTGTCCATCAGTGTAGTAGTGCATTCTCTCTCTTTACTAATGGAGCGATACGCCTGGAATGAATACAGTGATATGGTTGGTGCATACTACATAGCGCACCACAACGGACGAGCTGCACAGCGGGTTTATCAACAACAATATCCTAATCACCGTATCCCGCATCATACAACGTTTGCTGCTGTGTACCAACGTCTGCGTGAGACCGGGTCATTTTGCAGATTACCTGGACAAGGACGCCGTCGCGCGGTAAGAATTTGAGGAAGCTGTCTTGCAACGTGTGGAGCGGGATCCTTCAATCAGCACTCGTGCATTTGCACTAACATGGTGACAAATCAGACGAATGTAAGAACAGTCCTTCGAGAGCTATTGTTACGTCCATTTCACTTACAGCGTATCCGCAACCTGGGACCAGTTGATTATCCAGCCAGAGCACCGTTTTCGCAGTGGTACCTGGAATAGTGTGAAATGCATCCTACATTTCCATCTTCCGTGTTGTTTACCATTGAAGCAACGTTCGGGCGTGATGGAGTCTTCAACATGCACAATTCGCATGTTTGTAGTGAGGATAGCCCACGTGCCACAGTTACTAGCGCTCATCAAGTGCCGTTCTTCGTCAATGTGGGGGTCAGTGTTGTTGGGGACTGTTTAATTTGGACGTATCTGCTACTTAGGTCTTTAAATGGCAGACACTATTACAATTTTCTCGTCCGAGCATTTCTAGAATTGGTGGAAGACGTCCCGCTCCCTACAAGATAACGCATGTGGTCCCAACATGACGGGGTGCCGTCACATTTCAGTCGTCGTGTGCGTCGATTCCTAGACCGACGGTTCCCAGAGGTTTGGCACAGGTGGTCCTGTACCATGACCTGCTCGATCCCCAGATATGTCCCCTCTGGACTTCATTGAGTGGGGAGTGATGCACTACCTTGTTTAAGCAACTCTTGTTGCATCAGAAGAGGATCTGGTTGCCCGGATAGTAGCAGCAGCAGCAGGAAAAATTCAGGATACTCCTGGGGTTTTTGCACGTGTCAGACAGAACATGATCTGACAGTGTAACCTTTGTTTACGTGTAACCTTCCTCTACCGGTTTAAATAATCCTCATACGAAAAAATGACATTAGGGAAAAGTATTTGTTTTGATGTCCCCTGTAACCTCCACGAGTTTGTCGGTTTAAATACTTTTCACCCTGCATAAAAGTAGCACTTTGAACAAAACATCTCATGAGATGTCAGTACACAGCATGAGACTCGCTTGCCGAGTAGCACCTCCTTTGCCAGAGGAGGCGGAATGCACCCGGTGACCGAAATGTGCGGCCGTCGACGGCGACGCCGGCGACGCCAGGCGTTAACTGGATGGGGCACGGCGCCTGCCGCCACTGCTTCCGCCTGTGCGACACGCGAACCAAGCGCCGCCGCTGCCAGCACACGCAGACGCGCCTCCGCGACAACAGGCGGCTCACTCCACCCCGCCCGTCCTTGAACTCCGGGGCTCGCAGCTGCGGCGCACGTTATTACACACGGCGACACGCGCTGCCGTGCCACACCACTTGTGTGTGCGACGTAAACGGCAGAGCGAGGCCGCTCGCGTGGCGACGTGTGACTCAGAGCGCTCACACTTCATCTGCTCCAAATTGCTCGTTACACGCTTTCCCTTTTAACCAATGCCGTGCGAGATGCCGGGGCTAGCAGTGTATTTAACACTAAATTCTTCTAGAATCTTCATATGGAAATGATACTCTAAGCCCCCCCCCCCCCCATTCTAACTCCGACTTTTGCTGTTGCACATGGATTAAGAAGAAACGCGAACTGACTGTAATCGACCCTGCAAGTGGAGTAGAAAAGAGTTTGGTACCTGCAATAATTTAATTTGATAGAAATTATTTAGATAAAGGAAAGTTTCATTAACGTAGTGAGAAATGAAAGGGTTGCTCTTCCAATTAACAGAATGAAAGTTCTGTCCAAAATAACAGTTTGATTTATTATGACTAAACTCAAGTGGTAAACAAAACACATGAAAGATTTACAAAACATCAAATTGGATACTCAAATAAATGCTGTGAAGGTGAGGTTGTCCATAAACTAGATTGTGACATTTATGACCAAGTGGTATGTGGAGCCAATTCCTTGCAACTCAAATCTTAAGAGAAACACCCAGCCAACCCAACATTAACTGCTGCTACGGTAGTGAGAACTCAGGCAATGAACATCCAAGACAGAACCACGTAAGAAAAGACGGGAACAGGCGCGCTCTGCTGAGCTCTGATTATCAAAGAGCAAATTCCCTAACCTGCCGGTGCTGCGGACATACAGTACCAAGCTGTCTTCTTATATACAAGCACACGATCTGGCATACCGGAAGCGATGGCTGGTTGCTTCGACGTCCCGTCGTGGTGATGATAATGTCGCGAGTATAGCCCGAAACAAATTCTCCCGGTCTGGTTGTTCCAGACTAAAGACTTCCTATCAATACAAATGCGCCTCTGAGGGAGACGAAGAAGGCTCGCCACACAATCACTGACGGTACAGTGATTGATTTTAACAAGCGAAGTCACACAGTAACTCCGATACAGTCACTTTAGCCAAAACTGCTCAAGACAGACAACATAGGCCGCTTGTATGCAGAACACTGAATTGCCCACTGTACTCGGAAAGTTACGTTGAAGTCGAAACTTCACCAACATCGCCAAACAGTTACAATTAAATGAAAGTATATTAGACAGCCAACGGAAGACAGTCTGTCCAGAGCAGTGAGAGCTCAATCTTGTAACCTACCCCGACCGAAAGGCGAGAGCCAACTCCCCAAGACCACCCGTACAAGCCGAACACAGAACATTCCCGCCCCCACGACAGTGGCCACGGTTAAATGTTCCAATCAGCAACTCGAAAACCGGCGGAAAATTCCATTCTATTGCCGAAGCACTACCATTCCACCAATGGAGATTCTTGGCGCCAATTTCTGCGCCGATATTGCTACGTCACGGAGCTATGCCCAGAGCAAACCAATCACAGTTACGATTTTGCAGAAAACGCGGGAATTTGCCCGCCAAGACTGTCTGGGAACACAAGTCATTCCCACGCCTCGCTGGTAGACCGCCAGAAATTGTTTTCACAAAGTTTCTGCAAAGTAACGGAATCTCTAGCCCAGCCGCTCCTTCAGGCCCCTGTGGGCGTGTCGCTCCCGCTCTTATGACAATGGTGGCGTCTGAAAAGCATCCACTCGACTCCCTCACACCCGTCGGCTTAACCCTTTCAAGTTCAGCAGAACCGGCCTGTCACCGGATCACCCGGGTGACGAGAGACGCTGCGTGGGAAGTCCGCGCGTGAAGGAACAGCAACTTTTCACAGCATGCAATTAGAGAGGAAAATCGAATTACTCGGAGTAAGATAGGAATATGAAAGGGGGCTCATGCCACCTCTCAGCCGCTCTAAAAGGCCATGACTCTGGGAAAACAATAGTGAGAAGTACAGTGCATCAGCCACAGTTCAGACAAATCATTGGGTTAGTTTTTTGCGTATATTTCTGTACATTTCTTATATATCACACAGGAGAGAACAACACATCACTGTTTTTACTAGCAGTCAAAGTTCAGAGTGTCTATAAAGCCCCACTATCATTTCAAAAAATCATAACTTTGAAAATATTCTGTTGTCAAAAGTTTGAATAACCAGAACACTAACGGCCACAAGGCAGAAAATTCCGCTGGTTCACTTCAATTGTAGTGAACCAGTGTAGTTAATTTCACCACTACAAACACTCGGTGTTGCTCGCAGGAAAATCTCCCCACACTCTGCTACCAGTGATACACCTGCTAAGCCCACAGGACAGAACAGTTGATTAGGATTGTGGAAAGTGCCAAATAATATGGCGTTCAGTTTCACTTGAAAATTGTAATTTATTGTAATTTAATAACACATTTAAACAAAAATGGCACATAGCCGAACCTTTACAACTATGAGTTGCAAAATCCAATTCTTTCACAGCTGAAGGCCTTCAAACAAGAAATCTAAAATTACAAATAAAATAATTAAAGTATATATGTATATATCACAGCAAGGCTGAAAGCCTCAAGGCAAAAGTGGATATAACAAACATAAACAAGGTGCAATATCAATGGCTGAAGGCCGTAATTAAATTTCAAAATTTTAAAATACTTTACCAAAATCTTTTAAGGCAGAAGGCCACAATGTTTTCGCTTAAGGGGAAATTTTAAGAGCAAGACTTAAAGTGGCTGAAGGCCCACAGTTGATTTTCCAAAAATTCAAAAAAAAAAAATAGCTTAAACCTTTAAGTTTTATGTGGCCAAAGCACACTAAGTGAAAAAGGCAATTCAACGACAATAACTAAATTTAACAATAAGGTTTTAAGCGGCTGAAGGCCCACAATTGATTTTCCAAAAATTCAAAATACCTGAAACCTTTCAGTTTTAAGTGGCTGACAGCACACTAAATGAAAAGGTAGCACAACAACAGTAACTTTCAGCAAAATATCCATTTGCCAAAATTCAACTTACTTACACGAGCTGAAGGCCCTTGATTTACATAAAAAACAATAAATCTTTTTTTCCTTTAAAGCATTGGCTATAACAGATTACCAACAGACCATTAAACACCCATGAAAAGGACAGTATAGACAATGGCAGTCAGACGCCTCCAGAGCGGGAGGGGCGGAGGGGGCTGCCCTCAAAACATTAACGTTCACTTAGGTGAGACACGTGATGGGCCCAACTACACTTGATCCGTCGGTAACCCAACCAAGAGACAGTCACAGACCGACCGACCAAACGACTTGCTAGCTACCAAACGTTACACGAAAACTCGTAAGACCACATCCTGCAACGCGGATCGCTGCAAGACTTGCCGCAAGACGATCAAAGAGGTTCTGAAAGGTACTGGCAGGGATGTGAGGCCGTTCCGAATACAGTGCCGTGCCCAATTGCGCCAGGTCTCTCGGTTTAGAAGCCATGGAGCAAACAGCCCTACCGACGTGGTCCAACGGATTTTCGACTGAGTTTAAATACGGTCAGTTTGTTGTCCAGGGGAGTACGATAAACTCATCCTGGTGCTCCCAGAGCCATGCACGTACACTGCGAGCTGTGTGGCACGTTGCGTTGTGCTTTTGATAGATGCTGTCGTGCCGAATAAAAACGAACTACCGTAGGTAGATGCGTAATTGTGTTAATCTAGACCCGTACGATGATTGTTTCAGGGGTTTGCTTTCAGACATTTCGCGATCGTAAAACGTGATTCATCTCAAAAGGCCAACTGCCATACTCAGAGAACGTTCAGGTGCGGTATTGCCGTCCGGATTACAGTCTTCGTCGCCGATGAACACCACTCAGAATGGGAGTGTGAGCCAGGCACCTGCTGTGTAGGCGCATGCGCGTTAACGTCCATTGATCGGCTGTTGAGGAGCCACTGTTGGTAGTCTCGTGGTTCATTTGGGCAGTCAGTCGCTTAACAGTTGCGCGTCTATTCGCCCATATACTCGTACATCTCCGCAGCCATCGTTCACATCTGTCATCTATGGCCTTTAATGCACCACAGTTTCCTTGGTGACAGTTTCGATTGGCGCCATTTTGCCATGTTCCGTATATCTTAACCACGATGGCATGAGATGAATGTAGCCGTTTCGGAAATTTTTCCATCCTTGGCCCGAAAGCCAGCGATCATGCTCTTTTGGACGTCGCTCCCTTTCCGCGTTACGACAGCGACTGCACTGTTTCTCTGCGTCTCCGCGGCACGCTTTGTGTACCCTCCACTGTTAGGGTAGTCAACAGCTGTCTGTGAATCTTTATTGTACGTTGAGCTGGAACATAGGCGGTGGTCGCATTCACGTGGCCGGACCGTGTGTAAGGGATAGGACATTGTGATTTGTTGTAACAAGTTTAACAGCTCTAAAACTATTCTTTTCTTATGTCAGAATTTCATTGTGTTCCCCGTTCGTCGCTCGTAGAACATAAACGCGATATTCGAGTTTGCCCATGTGCGTGTCAGCATTCCCGTATCAAAAGTTCTCATTTCTTCAATTCGTCCAAAAGGGTAGCAGTGTCACGGAATACTATTGTTTACATGTGTTCCTTGGCTCAAACTCACAAAAAGAAGTGTATTGGCGTGATATCTGGAGAAAGCGGAGGACTTGCGATGGGGCCATCACTACGCAAACCAACCCTGAGTGACTGTAGCATTCAGCACATCCCACGTGGTTAAACCCCAATGTCGAGGTGACCCACCATGCTGAAAGATGATGGACGGCTGCAGATCTTCGATATGTGGGAGCAAGAAATGATCGATCATGTCCAGGTACACATTTACCGGTTTCAGTAAGTTATCTATTTTATTGGTCGAATTGCGCAGCTGTGGATTCTGTTATTTTAAGAAATTCGGCAGCCAGATATTTTTAATGTATTTTTATTTATGCCAGTACGCGTTTCGGGCTTTTACCTACCTTCAGTTAGCATAATACATATTTCAATCTTCTGTTGTCCACAGTTAAAACATTGGCAGCAATATGGATGTTGCAGCTGCCTCTGTACTCAGATTGTTGTTCCGATTTTCATCTTGATAATCGTGTCCCAAGCACTTTTTCACTTGTACCTTGCATATTGCTGAGGTGGTGCATACTGTACTGTATTTGTGCAAGATACAAGTGAAAAAGTGTTTTTGCCACATTTCTAAAGGAATAAATCGAAACAACTCCAAATAAAGACAGCTGCAGCATCGTTGCCGATGTATTAAACACTTGAATACACAGTATTAAGGTCCCACAGTAATATTTATTTAATAAGTCGTTATGAACCGGTTTTCTGCTTTTTAGGCCCTTGTCAGATAACTTAATACTAAACAGGTAGTCCACATAATTTGCTGTCGATGGTTTAATGATGTACATCTGAAGACTCAAATATGTATTACTCCAATCGAAGATGGCTGAAAGCTCGAAACGAATATTGGCCTAAACAAAATACATAAAAAGTGGGTAGGTGTTGCATTTCTTAAAATAATACTTCCGGTAATGGTTTCCTCTGCTTCGGGCTGTCACGGATGAGTTCACATGTGTTGTATGGGTGGTCGGAGCCCCAAATGCTAACGCCTTGGCCATTCACATGTACAGAAATACAGAATGTAGTTCATCTGGATACAGGCACTTTTCAGATGGGCATCGTCAGCATCAGTCGTGGTCAGAATGGAACACGCGAATGCATGCCGCAGAAGACAATTGTTTGCCTGCACTGCTTGGTGGCCGGCCGGCGTGGCCGAGCGGCTCTAGGCGCTACAGTATGAGGCGCTTCAGTCTGGAACCGCGCGACCGCTACGGACGAAGGTTCGAATCCTGCCTCAGGCATGGATGTGTGTGATGTCCTTAGGTTAGTTAGGTTTAAGTAGTTCTAAATTCTAGGGGACAGATGACCTCAGATGTTAAGTCCCATAGAGCTCAGAGCCATTTGAACTGCTTGGTCCATTTTCACTTTGACTCGAAAAGGTGTAACCACTCACGTAACACTCTACTGATTTTGCTTTCTGCAATTAGCATGATGCACGGCGAATTGACTTTTGGAAGCTGCGGTAAAGTGCAGCTTGCAGTCTATAAACACGTGATTCACACACAGGTGGATGTCCAGTTCACTTCCAGGAAGGCCTTTAGCAGCGCCTGGCTCTGTAAAGTTATGAACCACATTACTGTGAACGTTTTTTCTGGTGTTAACATCACGTAGTGGCGTCCATAATTCGCACTGCCTTCGTTACAGATCTGGATTCTCCATACAACATGACACATGGTGCCTTCTCCTGGTCCGTCGCCATTTCGAAGCACCTCGAGTCAAATCAGTAATAAAGGATAAAAAACAAACTGAGAGCTGCTAAACGCTTCACAAAAAACCTCGATACACTGTCTGTACCGTTTACAAGTTATGATTTGTTTTTTAAAGTAATAGTGGAACTTTATGCACACACTGTTTTACTCAACAACGAGAACCAACTAACTTGACCGCATGACCGTCTGAGGCCACGTTACAGTTCATAGTAGTGCACCCTCGTTCCTCGTAGTGCCACTACGGAGAATAACAGCAGATAACGCATTCACGGGCAGTCATGATGTCTTGTCGTTAACATCGTTTAATGTACTGACGATCGGTAGAATAAAACAGTCATTATGCCGATACAAATGGCGGCGCGTGATCGCCTATTTCCATTCGCCAGTTTTACATTTTGATCTGATAATGGGAATAGCCAAAACGACCTGAGAAGTAAGTAAATAAAGCGTAGAAAGTGTGCAACCATTATTAGGAAATCTCCTTTGTTGCTTACGGAAAACTGGAGTGAATCATTAAAAATAATCTTGTGTGTTTCCTGAAGATCAAGCACAGAGTCTGAAATAAAGGCCACGAACACTGTAACTCGTTGCAATTAGACCACCATCTTCATTCCGTATCAGAGAAAGGAGATTCACTCCAAAATAGACAAAAAGAAGCTGCAGAAAGTTTAATGTGGATCTAATAGCCGTCAGGGAGCAGGTACGGAATTCTAGTTGTTCGGACGATTGGATTGTTGATTTACAAGTTATTTGCAGGGGATCACGGGAGACTGGGAGACATATGTTGTGTGGCACTAATCTGATCGGAACTTTAACACAGTTTTACGGCGCTTAGTGCGATAGTGCCGAAGGTCACTTAAACGAATAAGTAAGTACGTAAAATATTTTGCAAAAGTTGACGTATTGCCTACTTCTGGAGAAAATCCGCAGTCGGGTATTGTACATCAAAATTCATTGTCATTGTAGACTGCATATAACTAATGCTACCAATGCTTTCGAATCCGTTGAAACATCTTCAGATCAGAGTAAGTCGACTATAAGAGTACTCGTCGATTTCTATGAGAAACATGCATGCACGTCCTAAGAGTACATTCCACAGAAAATCATGGCGTTATTCGTCTTCTACGAAGTAGGAAACGTCGTTGTTGATTGAAATACACATTTACGAATGTCTACAGTGAGACGTACTTGAAAACGTCTCGTCGTGAATGTGGGTAGCCTGTGAAGTGAGTCACGGAACGGCAATATACATCTTACAGAGACATGGCGTTTACTGTAACGGCACTGGTGCTAGTGCTGTATACGAAAACAAACATCACACTCCTACCGCACCAACAGCGCTGCGTAGTAAATAACTTACCTCGCTAGGGGCGCGCGCCTGTTTCGTTTCGTTTCACAGATGCTGGACCGGAAGGGGGATAAAAAATATAAACCGTGGATGAAACTCGCGTCATACACAGCGCCTGGTCGAGACATTGTGCTGCCGCGTCCCCTTAATGAAGAGAGGTGGGGGTGAGAGAGGGGGGGGGGGGGGGGGCAAATGTTTGTTTTGGCTCGGGCTCAACTGAAACTCCTTCTGTCGGCGACGGGTTTGTTGTGCCGAGTCTCGGCTCCCCGGTCGACTCCTGGCACAGCTCACCCCGCCTCGTGTTTGAATTTATTGTGTTTGTTCTCCAGAAATTAAACATGAGTTACTCTCCTACATCTGGCCACACGGCTCTGGCAATGACTGTCCCCTGTCCCGTCCCGTGAATGCTTTTCGTAACTCTGTCTCCCTGACCCTCTCTCTCTCTCTCTCTCTCTCTCTCTCTCTCTCTCTCTCTCTCCCTCTCCGAGTGCGGATGTGTTTTCCAGTACCGGTATGCGGTCGTGCAGACAGATCCTGTCACTTCGGGTGGTTTCTTGGGTCAAAGACAGCCGTTGCGTTGTTTCGTTAACGGCAATCTACGCATGGGGCGGTAATTCCCTAGCCTGGCGGCTGCAAGTTTCCGGGCAATGGTGTAAGATGACACAGAATATTGCATGGAGTCTATTACTTGTTCTTGGATGACTGATACTTAAACGTCCCCTTAGACGAATTTATGAATGACTGTGCTGATAAACCTCTTACATTATTTGATTTTCAAACAGCTGAGCAAAACTGAACGTACTCACTCGTTTCTCTCTTCACTTATTCTGATCGTCACTAAACTGACACAATATTTTTAGCGCAACGCAATCTGACTTTCAATATCCCTACAAAAGTGTGACCCTGACTAACAATAACCTATACCTTTCATGAATCACTTACCTTACAAAAATCTTCGTTACTCGAACTACTGAAATACAGAGAGCGCCACTACTGCCAGCTAAATAAAAGATTCAACTACTGATAGGCATAGTTAGCAAATGAAAGATTTCGATAGAGAACAAACTATGTATTTACCTTAATAGCTTTCAAAAGTCATTATATATATAACGCTCAAACAATACGAGTTAGTAGAAGATGAAAATGAAAACCACATTCAGTTGTTCGAAGCCGACCAGAGAGCTTTGGACACATGCAGTCGTGGGTTGCACGGAGAGGAAGGAAGCAAAGCTGTTCGAATGGCACGATGTAAAACGTTTCAGGAAGCAGTAGAATCAGCTGTTTGTTTCGTTGAAGCACTAAGACGACCGAATGAGATGCAGAAACAAGATCTCAGAGTTTTCGACACAACAGTACAACGCTACAGATGCAGTAAGTTGGGTCACAAGCGGAAGGGTTGTAAAGAGAAGGGAATCTGCTATCATTGCGGGATGCAGTGTCATGTTTCGAGAGATTGTCGCAACAAGAAGAGAGGTAAGGCGAACAACAGACAATCTGACAGATCTTTAAACGAGTTCGGGGACGTGCGGGCCACCACTCCGTCCGCACCTTGCCAGAGACAGTGATTCCTGTTAGTTCCACCGGAAATCAGACCGACAACGACTTCGTGATAGGTGCTCTATATCTTGGGACAAACATCAAACTACTTACTGACACAGGAGCACAGACCTCATTAATGTGGTGATGCATAGATAAACGTGATAAATTGAAGCCGCGGTTATTAAAACGTTCGTTTTGTCACTGTGGTGCAAACTGTTGCTCAAATTGCTGCTGCAGGTGCAGTAGGATGCGACAGAGACGCACACCAAACATCTTGGTCTTCCCTCTCGGTAGTGCTTCGTTGCCGTCCGGAGTTCGGTCTTCCTGCAACCGTACATCATCGTAACCACCGCCGCCAGCAATCACGTACAGCGGCTATATTCCTGCCAAGTCTTTCTGCAATACCGCATAAGGAACATTCAACTTCTCGTAGCCCTACTACAGAATCTCATTCAAACTCAGTCAGGCGTTGATAAGGGCATTTTTCTCGTCTTGAAGGCATCCTTGACTAACATCAACTCGCCCGGTTAGCCGTTTGGTCTAACGCATGGCTTTCCGGCCTGGGAAGGAACGCCTGATCCCCGGCACAAATCCGCCCGGCGGACTTGTGTCGAGGTCCGGTGAACCGTCCAGTCTCTGGATCGTTTTTAGGCGGTTTTCCATTTGCCTCGGCGAATGCGGCCTGGTGGCCCTTACTCCGCGTCAGCTACAATGTCGGCGATTGCTGCGCTATTAAGTTCTCCACTTACGCGTACACCACCATTACCACCATTACTCTACCACGCAAACGTAGGGGTTACACTCGTCTGGTGTGAGACGTTCCCTGGAGGAAGAGTGGTTCGGTGTGGGGCGGCGGAGGGGTGAAGCGGACTGCGGTAGTCGTCGTGGGGTTGTGGACCACTGCGGCTGCGGCGGGGACGGAGCCTCTCCGTCGTTTCTAGGTCCCCGGTTCACAAACAATACAATATAATACACCAACTCAACAAGTCCAAACTCAAAGGTAACTACCTCTCACGATCGTCATAGCATGTATTTAAAGCAACCTGATTTGTGTCCTCAATGTGGCGCTATTATCGCCACTCTCACGCGACTCGTGCGAAATTTGAATAGACATCATCGTTCAGTTGCAGAAACACAACTACGAAATTCCATTTACGGCGCGTAACTACTCCTTGGTGCTGCGACTTTTCCGCCAGTATTTTATAATTTATTATTACTATTATTATTGACGTGCTGAGTGCGTAACCACAGAGTTTATATTTTCCTATGAAGGCTCAATTACACTTAGGTTCGTGTTGGCAGGCCGTTATTCGATGACCATAATCCTAAATATCGGGTGGAGCAAAGAAAAAAATAAACATTCATGGACTTGCCATTTCACAGAATTTCTTCGCTGAATATTTTCGAGGACCTGACAATTCTCTCGCCTTTTCCATATTCTGTGTGCTGTTGGCGGTTTTTTTCCTCTCTCCTCCGCCCCTTTTTCGGCAGGCTTCCTGCACGAATCTGGCCTTCGTTACGGCGCACTTTAAGAAAGGACCCCTGCCCGCTGCAGCAGCAAGCGTGTCCTCAATCCTGCGCCGTGGGCCACCTGCGCCCTCCAGCAATAATGCGCCTCGCTGCTCCTAATGACGTGGTCGCTTTCCCATACGTCGACACCTGTGTTCGCGTCAAGGATAGGCCGTGCCTCAAAGCTATTATTATTCGTAAAAACGCCAGCCGTGCTTTCGATCGCAAAAGTGAACATGTACCGTTCCTTATTTATGCTATGATTTGAGTATTCCACCAAGAACTACCTTTCCACCCCTATAACTGAATGGTCATATTTAACCTTCGTGTTTAAATAGATCGAAGAGAGTATATGAAAACAAAGTTCAGGCGAGCCTAAGAACCGCTCAAGTAAATTTGTCTTAAAATCTTCTCCAGCTTCTGATCCACACCTTTTATAAAGCTCATTTTTATTTATGGAATTGAAGTTCCATGCTTCTTGACAGAGCTTAGGGGTACGATGCAGGAGACTCGCACTGCCGTACTAGGCAAGGTCCTAATGAAGGTGGTTTGCCGTTGCCTTCCTCTGACCGTAATGGGGATGAATAATGATAATGAAGACGACACAACAACACCCAGTCATCTCGGCGCAGGTGAAAATCCCTCCCCCCCCCCCCCCTTCCACCCCTCCCCCCCAACCCGGGAATCGAGCCCGGGACCCCGGGCTCGGTAAGCGATAACGCTACCGCGAGACCACGAGCGCGGACAACATTTTTATTTATACCACCACAAAGCGGCTGAAATCTTTTTGTAGGTAGGCACTTCACCACGATACATACCCAGTATTACAAATAATTGCCGGCCGGTGTGGCCGAGCGGTTGTAGGCGTTTGAGTCTAGAACCTGGCGACCACTACGGTCGCAGGTTCGAATTCTGCCTCGGGCATAGATGTGTGTGATGTCCTTAGGTTAGTTAGGTTTCAGTAGTTCTAAGTTCTAGGGGACTGATGACCTCAGATAAGTCCCATTGTGCTCAGAGCCATTTGAAGCATTTGAACCAATAATTTACGACACAATAACAAATACTGCCAAGATGTAGATGTAGATGTAGATGTAGACTGAAACCACAATAGCTGCAACCCAATGTAAACAACACAGTTGCCTGTACACTATCCAGTGCTCATACTTATGTGTATACTAGAGTACGTCGATACAGAGAGACATACACAGTAGTAAATCCTGTAGGGGGATCACCCAGATCACGTCTGTGCCCATACTATATTTCTTTCCTTGATCTGTACCTTCTCTGTCACGGAGGCGGACATATTCACAACAAAACGTCTTCAGTTCCTATGGACATCTCAGAAAGTATGCATTTCCAGTCCCATGTTTACTGAATGTTTTTGTTGTTTTGATGGTTGCCACCACCTTTCAAAATACTCTTTTTTTCCATATACACAGCTCAACAAAAGTTTGGAATACTATCGTAAAATGTAGTCTACGATATCAGAGATCTCATTGACCTGGCCACTTCATGCATTACCCAGTTACAGCCTATATATTGGACGATGTTTGCTACTGGTATACGTCGTGGTCGTTTCCCAGTCATGTAAACATACCGCTACTACAGCGGCATACCGCAAGCAGTCCGTTGTCAACAACAGCTTCATTCAGTTTGCTTTGAACACTGCAGTAACACGCCACGTAGACGCATAAAACACTTTGATAGCGTCAGGACAGTGGCTTTGGCAGTGGCTTTACTTACAGCATGTCATACACAGAAAGATGTGGTCGATCGGTTACATGTCACTCAAAGTGGCGCGTATATCCCTCACCAGTCTGTGCTTACTGCAACCAACATTTGACATTGGGCCTTCTCTAACCCAGTGCCGGTCCCGCTGGTCTAGCGGTTCTAGGCGCTCAGTCCGGAACCGCACGACTGCTACGGTCGCAGGTTCGAATCCTGCCTCGGGCATGGATGTGTGTGGTGTCCTTAGGTTAGTTAGGTTTAAGTAGTTCTAAGTTCTAGGGGACTGATGACCACAGATGTTAAGTCCCATAGTGCTCAGAGCCAATTTTTTCTAACCCAATGCCGATTTTCTAACCATTTACGTTTTAATATATGCTTACCATCTGGATCATCGGATTTTGAACAGGTACAACATGGGCTATAGATCACTTTTTACTTTTCATTCGTCGTAATAATAAGGCGAAGGAAATTTAATTTTCAACCGTTTGAGCATCCTCCTCAGAGGGGGAGTGATGGTTTATAGCGCCGGCCGGAGTGGCCGAGCGGTTCTAGGCGCTACAGTCTGGAACCGCGCGACCGCTACAGTCGCAGGTTCGAATCCTGTCTCTGGCATGGATGTGTGTGGTGTCCTTAGGTTAGTTAGGTTTAAGTAGTTCTAAGTTCTAGGGGACTGGTGACCTCAGCAGTTAACTAGTCCCATAGTGCTCAGAGCCATTTTAACCATTTTTTTCGGTTTGTAGCTATCCCTCTACTCCAATCGATTATGCTCTGAGTATTATTGAGTTCAACCTCAACCGGTGACTGAACATTTAAAGTTATGACATGGGCGCTTATTACCAAAGTGTTTTGCGCCCTAAAGCACCAACAACAAGGAACTCCTGCTGCAAAGTCCATACTCACCTGTAACTTTTTTCTATTCCATCCCCTATAGCCGCGTTCCAACACCCTTGATTATTGGATTTTTATCTCCCTTTTCGTACTGAATTACCCGTTCAGTATATTCATATGTTTTCTCTGGCTTATCATTTTCTATCTGCGCTGTCGGCATGTGCCTAAACTATCGTTATCGGCAATGGTTTGCTGCTGAATCCGATGAAAACAACCCTGTCACTGAACTGTTCACAGTATGTGATTCGCTGCCCTAGTTTCCTATTCATGGCGAATTCTACACTCACTCTATCATCTTCTCCTGCTGTTGATATTCTTCTGACCAGAAATACCTCCATTCATTTCATTCCGCTTCACTTCTCTGTCCTCCACCATTTCTAGACTGAGTGTAATATATTCCCTAGTCCGTCGCAAAAGTTTAACTTTATTGGTAGAACCTTTGGAGGGTGCGTGAAAATATGTTACCAACTTTGCAACAAATTCTTGTGTACATTGAAAAAGGTAAATGTTTTATGCAGGTGGTGTCCCATAGCTTGTAAACATTTGAAAAATGTCTTAATTCAACAGTCAAAAGTGTGAATAATAATTATTCGCAGCTGATTATGATCTACGCTTCTTCATGAATCTTAAACTTAGTTGCAAGAGCCAAGTATTAACACTGCCAAGTAGGTTGTTGTAAATTACTATGGGATACCTCAGCTTGATTTGAATTATTTATAAATAGCTCTTTACAGTTTAAATATGATTTTTTCCCAAAAAAGGATAGTTACGATTCAGAGCTGACCAAGGTAAAGCACGATACATACAGAACGAAACTACAGCAACTTTCAAAAGCAGTTTACCACCTCCATTAATTTAATGTTACCTATATTTTTCAAATGGAACATCAGTTAATCTCGAATATCTAATGTCTCTGACTTAGTGGGAGTTCTGCCGATTCACAAGTCTTACGTTGTAACCTGAAGACAGGGCTAAGTCTCGAAAACGCATCATGGCTGATAAAAATAAATTTCAGCGACTGATGACGAAATATTTAAACATAATGAATCATTTCCGAGATCTGTAGTTACAAAAATAGCTCTGAGCACTATTGGACTTAACATCTGAGGTCATCAGTCTCCTAGAACTTAGAACTACTTAAACCTAACTAACCTAAGGACATGACACACATCCCTGTCCGAGACAGGATTCCAACCTGCGACCGCAGCGGTCGCGCGGTTCCAGACTGAAGCGCCTAGAACCGCTTATTCAAACCAGCATCAAGGAAACGCGAGTCTACCACTTACGTTTCTAAAAACACGACATGGAACGAACTGAAAGTAATACAAGCTATAACATCCATTATGAGCAGATAATGCTATTTTTTCATAAAAAAGTAAGTTACCTAAATATGAGAAATGGATAGGAATAACCTTAACAATTGGAGTATGCAGGGCTCATGCAGGGGCACACTCAACATCTATGGAGCATCAGTGCAAGGAAGGATGACAAGGGAACAAATCATTTTCAGAAGAATCTAATCACAGGTGATGATGTGTGCCCATCCATAGGGTGATTGAGGAGCTCTAAGGATTTAATGAAGAAACTCATTAGGAGTCTGCAGAGGTGTACCGTGTGAAATTATTATGGAGCGTAAGTTTTGTCCACACTTTATTCTACTCCAAAATCTTCCATTTAAGGGTATTTATAGCATAGCTCTTGCCAAGATCAGAGCATGCTATTTTCATTTATTTTTATTACAGTTACTCGCGTCGCAGACAACGCCGGAGCTGTGTTTGTGTTTTCTTAGTGCAAAGCTTACTGTGAAAAAGTGGTGCTAATTCCCACTTATAACGAAGCTAACAGTTTGCATTACGCTGGAAGCAGCAAATGGCTTTCTCGTATACAGAATGTGAGATAATCGTGCGTGTAAGCAAGAAATCCGGTTGCACAGTGGCGATTTAATAGTCTTATGCGAAGCAAATGGTCTTACCCGCGCAAAAAAAAGCGTTTAAACAGGGCGGTGTTTCTTGCGACTTGTCCGAGCCAGAGCAATACTTAGCAATTTTCCACGAGGTGGTCACGTTAAGTGGCGGTCTGACTGAAGACAGCACAAGGGGAAATTACCTGTACATCAGCTTCTTTGCTTGCACACAAGATCAACCATAGCGTACTACTTTCCTGCGTATCAGGTAATAGCAGTGTTTAATGTCTTTAATATGAGCAGTTCCGCGCTCCGCAACTGACAACAACGTTTGGAGACAGGAAAAATAACTTTAAAATGAAAGAAAGGAAAAACGAATGAGTTAGGTGTCGGCACATTCCAGCTTTTGAAGCCGCATGTTTTCTTTTAATGGTTCTGAGAACAGGCTTGTTGTTGTTGACTGGTTCAAATTCAACAACTTTTCTTTAAAGATTGTTGCTGCTATGTATTACCCGTCAAACTAACACGCATACTGCAATTTTCTCGGCTACTTTCAGTGTAATCATAAACAGTTTACACCCGACCAGTTATACAAAATACAAATCAAGAAGAGTAATGTTATGGAAATTGTGTCGTTCACTGCCATTTTTACTCCCCTGTCTCTCTGTTACGTACTAATTACAAACTCAAACTGACAGCAAATTCGCTTACTGCGAAGCTACAAACGCTTCCACAACCAATGAATAGATCAATAAATTCAGCACTGCTGTGGTATTTACTCCTACTGTTGCAGTTAAGCTAATAGAAAGTCTAGACCACTATATAAAATACTACGATGTCATTTTAGAGGAAAGATCTTTTAAAAAATGTTTCTTTAGTCTCATAGCCTTGTGTTATATACCACAAACCAGTGTCGTATAGCACGCAAAGTGTACATAAAGACCACCTAAATATAGCATTTGCTGCACAGCTCCACCATTCCATCGGAGCCTCGAGATGACTGGGTGTTTGTGTTGTCCTCATCATTTCATCACCACTCATGAAGAATGGCGAAAGTGGACTGAGCAAAGGTTGGGAATTTGTACGGGCGCTAATAACCGCGCAGTTGAGCGCCCCACAAACCAAACATCATCTAACATTCTGCGTGGTTTCTGTTTGTTCTATATCTTGTCTCCCTACCACTTTCACGCTACGACGCTCTGAGCGTGTTTTTTAGGGAATTGACTAGTTTGAACCTGGGACCTGTTGCTGGTAAGGAGACGCCAGACCACACATGACATGTAGAGTTCAGAAGAGACTAGCGATGATATAAACAAATACTTAATGATTTCAGCGTCAGCTCCACTGCACTCCCTGTAAAAGAATCTTAATACTAACTAAATTTAGTGGAAGGGGTTCAAGGCTTTCCTATTTTGAGTTAGCTGGTAAAATAACGTCGAAAAAGCAGTTCAGTTTGCCATTGGAAATTTTATTCTACTCACAAAACATTGTTTATAAATTGCACTATTGATAAAAGGAAATGTTTTAATACAGCATGGTAAAAACCAACTGCATTCAACAAAAATATGGACGAATATTCCCTGAATGGGTTTCCAAGTTCTACAATGAATCAAAGGATGACCTATGCCATATCACATTTATAATCTAGGTTTAAATTAAGTTTCACAAAAGAGAAAACTATCAAAATGGTCTACAGTGACTCTCAATTAATTTTTAATTACTTATCTAATTTGTTGTAAATTACAGTGGCTGATGTGGCTTCTCAGTAACTATATAACAGAAAAATCATTGCGTTTCAAATTTTGACTTCAAGTGGCAAATGTGAACACCATGAGCTTTAATTGACGATCGACAGTAGTATTACGCAAAAAGGGGGTGTAACAGAGGAGACTTCTGCAGTTCTGACTGAAGCCTTATGCGCTGTTATGCGGCATCGCGTGCGTTCATTACCTTGTCGGTGTTCGTCAGGGGGCGGCGGGCAGCACAGCTCCGCTCACCACGCCCTCTCGGAAGCAACTCTCTCCTAACTTCTCCTTACTACAATTTACCGAAGTTGGTTTAAAAAACTATCTGTCAATCAATAAGAATTACTCAGCTGACCAAAGGATTCCTGCTTTAACAAGGTAACTTGTGTCTAAAAGGTTCCTTTGTTGTGATATTCGGTCTGCAGACAGGTCTGCTACACCTTTCCGCACTAGTTTATGAAAAGTTAAGAAATGCCTCTGGTTATATTGCATCAACTATTCCCTGTTGTTGTTTTTTTTTAAGTTGTGCAATATATTTCTTTTCTTCTCAATTCAGTTTAGTCATTCTTCCTTACTTATCCGATCTAACCATCTAATCTTCAGGTTTCTCCTGCATCAAAATATTTCAAAAGTCCATATTCCCTTCTTGCCTGTAATTTGCATCGCCACGATTCACTTCTGCACAGGACTGTGGATCCAGACAAATATGTTCAGAAAAGACGTTCTAACAGTCAAATTTACATTTAGTATCAATGAATTCATTTTTCAGAAATTTTTACTGACACTGGCAGTCTGCTTTTTATATCCTCGCCACTCGGGCAGAGTCAGTTATTTTGCAGCCGAAATAGCAAAACTCTTCTAATACGTTTGATGTCTCAATTCTTACTGTATTCCCTCAGCATAGTCTAGCTTAATTCTACTACATTTCATTGCCTTTTTTATACTTTTATCGGTGTTCGTTTTATATCGTCTTTTCAGTACACTAGCCATTCTGTTCAACAGATCTTGCTACCTAAGTTCTTGTTTTCTCTCAGTGACTTTTTAGTTCCCTTTCCAAATATCTCCTTGGTTTCTATCGCTGCTTGCTTATTGTACACCTTGAATAACATGGGGGTAAGCTACAATCGTGTCTCACTGTCATCATGTCTTTCCCAATATCTCCTTGGTTTCCATCGCTGCTTGCTTATTGTACACATTGAATAACATGGGGGTAAGCTACAATCGTGTCTCACTGTCATCATGTCCTTTGACTGTTACATCTTGCAGTTAAAATTACGCCCCTTTTACTTTATTTCTGTTCTAGTCAAACTTTCAAAAAATGTCTTCTACTCGTCGTTGTAAAAGTTTTCTCTAAATCTATAAATGTTATATATGTAGATCCGCCTTTTGTAAAACCTTCTTCTAGCATGCACTGATCAGCCAGTGCACTGTGACCACATGCCTAATAGCTGGTATGTCCGCCTTTGGCACGGATAACAGCGGCGAAGCGTCGTGACATGAAGGCAGTGACCCCTTGGTAGCTCACAGGGGGGTGTTAGCAACACATCTGCACATGCAAGTCACCTAATACCCGTCAATTCCGGGGATGGTGGCGATGAGCTCTGACTCCACACTCAATCATCCAAGATGTTTTCGATCAGGTTCAGATTTGGCAAGTTAGGGGGCCACAACATCAACTGGAACTGGCCACTGTGTTCCTAATAATGTTACTTAAAAACCGTCTTGATTGCAAATATTTTTATTCACATGCTACGTAGCATGTGAAAACTGCTGGATTTGGACGGGTTACTCCTGTAACTGAAATATCAGATCTGAAGATGGTTCTGAATGAACCGAAACCGGTCATATGAATAAAAATATTTGCAATCAAGACGGTTTTTAAGTAACATTATAATTTCACTGATTGCTGTTGTCCCATAAGACATTATGTCTGTTTTCGCAAAACACTGGGTTCCTCATACTACTCCATTATACTCCTGGCCTTGTGACAGTATGCATGATCTTGTTGAAAAATTCCACTACCGTCGAGAAACATATGATCCTCATGAAGGGGTGTACGTGGTCTGCAACCAGTGTACAATACTCCTTGGCCATCATGGTTCCTTGCACGAGCTCCACTAGACACACCGATGCCCATGTGAATGTTCCCTGGAGCATATTGGAGCCACCCCCAGAATGTCTGTGTCCCACAGCGCAGGTGTCAAGGAGCTGTTCTCCTAGAAGACGATGGATTCGCGCCCTCCTATCTCATGATGAAGAAGCTATTGAAATTGATCGGACCATGCAACGCTTTGCCACGACGCCAATGTCCTGTGCCGATGGTCACGTGCGCATTTCAGATGTAGTTGTGGTGTTAACATTGGCACGTGCATGGGTCGTCGGCTGCGGAGGCCCATCGTTAAATATGCAGTGAACTGTTTGTTCAGACACACTTGCACCCTGTCCCGCATTACAATTTGATGTTGGTTTCATCATAGTTCACAGCATGTCTTGTTTTACAAGTCTGTCCAGCCTATGACGTCCCACATGTGTAGTGAGTGATGGCCGCCCAACCCCACGCCGTCTGGGAGTTGTTTCACAGTGGTTTCGCCACGCCACCTGTTGAAGACGCTCACCACAGCACGTCTCGAACACTCGTGTAGTTTCTGAGATGCTCATGCCGAGCCGCCGGGTCTTCACAATCTGTCCCCGATCAAACTGAGATAGATGGTGCATCTTCCCCATTGTACACTCGCACTGCACGCTCACTGACGCTACACACACCTGCTTGTGTCTGACAAGCAGCCATTGCTCGCCGGGTGACGCTGCTGTCGCATGGATGGGTTACAGCGACAGTAGGTCTGGCTGATCAGTGTAGATCATAATGTCAGTATTTCGTCAAGTGTACTACACCTGAAAATCCGTAGTTTTGCTTGTTCGTTACACGGTCATATTGCTGAGTACTTAGTCGAAAACCGTTCATGACTGTTTTTTCTACAATGTTGCAGATGATGTTCCATGTACACAAATATGTTTAGTACCCGTTCCTTTGGTAGCGGACGGGATTTGTGGCTCCCTGTCCATCAAGGATGATGAACTACATGGCTCCATACCTGTTTCAATTAGTTTACACTTGGTAAGCACGTATCATAATCATTGTACTCCTCACACACTCGAGCCTTTACAACACCATTTATTCCGCTGACTCATCTTGCAGAAACCCCAATATTCTATCTGACAAACGCTAATATTTCGTCTGCCACTTCTTTCTACTATGCGAAATTCCGTGGGTTCCTTTGTGACGGAATTTCAACTTCGGCAACCGTTGTTGTAGATCTAATGCAGTGTTTGCTTTCTTTATCGTTGCAATTGCTCTGCTTTGTGAGTTACTCGTTGACTAAGCCGATCAACTAACCTCATGCCGTGCTCATCACTGTAAACCTCGAGTCCCGTACCCTGTTGCCATTAGCAGCCAATATCGTGGTTGCGTGGTAGACAATATGTGGGACGTCCTTGGCCTTTTGCTACCGCGCACTCAAGGGGTTCAATGTCAATGAGTATTTCTATCACCTTTCCTTGTAAGGATGACGGAAGTAAATTAACAAAAGACGGTCGCTAGGCGACTCTCCCTAAAGAGTAACCGCTCACGAAAAGCGAAATAATTTTTCGAGAAATGTTATGGATCAAAGGGCATCGGCGCGATTATTCTTGCAGGTTTGAACAATAACGCTGTGACTACGAATCAAGTCCAGAGCTGGAAGACGCATGAGCTAGCAGCAACTCCACCTTATTGTTTGAGCTGGTCACACAAAAATCGCGGTAAGAACTACATATAGTCTTAATGAATTTCAGTGCCCTCGATACAATGAGAACGACGCACAGAACTCCGTCGACAGTGAGAGCAACCACAGGAACAACTGCGATAGGGTTTTTCTACGCATCGACAGTTTAGCTGCACACTGCAGCGTGGTTTCTGCAGCCTCGGTGGGCCGTGGACCCGGCGTGGCAAGCAGAGGCTCACCTGTTTCGGCACTCCTCCTTGCTACTGCCTGTGTAGATCTCTTGGTTCGTCACGAAGGTCGTTGGCATTTCTTCGGTGGCTGGCTTCAGAGAATCTCGTGCACTGGCTGCGCCTGTGTTTTGAACCAATTTGGTTTTGTAGGCAGCCTTCTCTCTGATGACAACGGAGGACATTTGTTAAGTTGGATGGTGGGGTCGAATTTGCACGAGGCCTGTGACTGATATTATCTTTGTCTTCTCCACCGAGAATGAACTTAGCGGCCTCGATCTCACATCTGCGTCTGCATGCATTCTCTGCGAACCACTGTGAAGTGCATGGCAGAAGGTACTCCCTTCTTGTTCCAGTTACTGGGGTTCCTTCCCATTCCATCCAATTACGGAGCGCGTAAGGAGTGAGTGCTTGAACGTCTCTGTGGGCGAGGTAATGAGTCTAATATTGTCACGGCGCTTCCTGCGGGAGCGATGAGTTGGTCCTTGTAGTACATTAATCAACATCACTTAAGCAGTTTCCTGAAACCATCTAAGTAAGCTTTCTAGGGACCGTTTTTATTCCTATGGGTTAAAAAAACCTCTGACCATTATTGCTGCCCTTCTTTCTATACATTGAACACCTGTTAGTCGTCTTTAGTACGTTTTCCAAGCACTTATATTCTAAGGTGGGTCGTGCAAGTGTTTTGTTAAGCAGTCTCCTTTGTAGACAGCATATCCCTAGTATTATTCCAATGAACCAAAGTCTACAACCTGCTCTACCTACAGCCGGGCCTACGTAATCGTTATTTTTCACATCTGTACAAATTGTTGCATCCTTATATTTGCATAAGTTTACCGGTTTACTCGTTGACTCTTTAACCGAATGATACTAAGTTTTTATTGTTTTGTGAAACGTAAAATTTTATATTTCTGAAGGTTATAGTACAATGACAATCTCTGCATCTTTTTCAAATCTTATCAAGGTCTGCCTGAGTATTTGTGCAACTTTATTACGATAGAACACTGTACCATTTTTAAAATCTATTTAGTTATTGTTAATATTGTCGTCCAGACCATTAATATAGAACATATAAAGGAAAGGCCCCCATGAACTTCCGTGAGTCATGCCACAATTTATTTCTATATCTGTCAATGACTCTCCAAGACAACATGCACGACCCCTTCAATCCAGTCACAAACTTCGCGTGGTCCACCACCCTTTCGTGCTTCCAATAATAAAGACATGTACGGTAGTTACACAAATGCTCTTCGGCAGTCAGCCATTACAGCATCCGCCTGTCGTCTTGATTCATAGTTTTTAGGGTGTCATGCACGAGAAGCGCGAGTTTGGTTTCAAATCTATGTCATGGAGGACGCCTTCCTGTTCCAAAAAGAGGCCGTTTTGCAAAATGGGCACAGACTGGAATCCATAGCCCTTGTGTCGTCAAATGTGCACCGCGCCTTTCCTTTGTAGTCTCCCATGCACCCATCAGAGACGGTTAAAAAAAAAAAAAAAAAAAAAAAAATTAAAAAATCTTTACGTAGAAAACTTTGCTCACATATCCGAGATCCGAGTGCGTGGTAACGAACCAAAATAATCTTTTCAATATAAATTCGCCTGAATATTGAATTACATATTAATATTGCAGCAGGAAAGTTCAGTTCATAATTTTTTCTGTTCATATTTTATTTTGGTAGGGAGTAATACTTTTTCCTACTGAAACTGCTAGTTTACACTCGTGTGATTCAAAGTTAGAGGTGTTAAAACTCGGCCTTTTATGCACACACTAATTAAACACCACCTAAAATAATTAATTTCGTAATTTAATGACTGTTAAATGAAGCAAACAATCATCATTAATTCGGTTTATTGTATTAAAGGTAACACTTGACAACCAATGATAACATTATTCTAGTAAAAACTTGGATCAGCTGTTAAAAGGATCTGGGGTAAAATTATAATAATGGCGTAAGTGAAACAACTGTGACAGCAAAGTTGTTCTGTGACTGGTACGACGTTCGTGTCAAAGACAGATACTACTAAAAAAGGGATTGCATTGAGCCTGTGGTAGGACCTGAAAGCAAGCTGGTCATTGAATAGGAATGCATGTCTTCAATTTGAAGTCTGCAGTTATGAAATTCTATAAAGTGGCTTTAATGCCCCTACACTTCATCTCACGGTTTCGACTCCATGTGACCACAGTGAACTGTAGATGGAGGATGAAGTGGCTACTGAATAAGTCCTTGGCGACACACCAACGTCCCTCGCCAACGGCTAAGTGCGAATCAGGCCTAAACGTCTCTCTA
This sequence comes from Schistocerca gregaria, assembly GCF_023897955.1. Lineage (NCBI taxonomy): Eukaryota > Metazoa > Arthropoda > Insecta > Orthoptera > Acrididae > Schistocerca > Schistocerca gregaria. The sequence goes on from NC_064921.1 coordinate 139,944,106, forward strand.
TACATCTGCTCTGGTGGCGTCACGACCCAGCAGAGACGAAGTCAAGCGATGGTGGCTCTCAGTGAAGGAGAAGTCTTGAAGACACCCTCTGGAGAAGAATAATTAATTTCATATTGGATGTTCAGTAAAAGGAAAACCAGCATTTTCGTGTTTTCGCTCTATACCCTATTCGGATCGGTTGGGCTACAGATCTCCTGAGCAACGAGCAGTAAAGCTGTTGCTTAGAAAGTGCTGGTCCGCTACCCTGGGCTATTCTTTAGGCGTATAACTGTTAACTACAAGTTCTACTTGTACACGGGCGCGGTTTAGCACATGTTTTGTTATTACAACTTGGGACAACGTTCTTTAAATTACCAGGAGGAGAATTAAACCCAGTTGAAGATGAGCAGAGGCTCTGAAGAGGCTTCTAAGTTACCTAAGAATTGGAAGCTAGTTGCTGCACCCTTGTTTGAGTTGTATGACAACGCACGGGGGTATGGACTGATAATATCGTCTTTACCACAATGTGCTTCTTACCATTTAACACTATCTGTAGCCAGTGAGATGGATCTTCGTCGGCACAGTCGATTTTCGCTGTCTGACCTCTAGTTTATTCGTATTAACCAATCCTGGCTGTTGTTACGTCGGGTAAAGATTTGGTTTTTGTGAAGTCAACGTTCAGCGGCGTCTCTTGCCTAGAAAGCATCAAAGAACTGCACGTTCCTACTCCATTTTCGAGGTAGCATCTACGAGGCAGGTACAGAAAGGAAGTGGGGTAGTTTTTTGTTTGTTTTTGAGGGTTGGCAACACTGAATGGGAGATGGAGGATTCCTTGACCAGAGCGAGCATTGCAAAAACACTGTAGTACATAAACTAACTTCTTAGTGTCCAGTTGCGTGAAAGAAATCCTACCAAGTGCAAGCCACGTGCTGTGAGCCGCTTCCTAGTCGCGGAAGGAACAACACCTACCGAAATTTTATCGCGAACGTAGTTGTCTCTAAGTGTTGTGGGGAGTTCCGTACAGACAGAAGTAATGTTCATGATGAACAGAGGAGAGAAAGACTTTCCATTTTGACTGGTGAGTTGATGCAAAAAAAAATTGAGGAAACTGTTCGTGAAGTCCGCCGAGTGACAGCGAATGAAATTTCTGCAATGTTTCCTCGATTCTCCAGAACTCTTTTGTACGAGACACTCAGAGAAACACGGAGATACCGGAAACTGTGAGCAGGAAGGGTCCCGAAACAGCCGACAGAGAAGCACAAGACCAATCGGTTCAGTAGCGCTCGCAAGTTTCTTGAGCGACTTGACGATTTTCTGAGCTCTATTGTGATTGCAGAAGAAACGTGGATGGCTCATTAGATGTCTGAGACAAAAATAGACTGATCACAGTGGTGCCAAATCAATTCTCCATTTTCCAAAAAAATTAAAACCACAATTGTGAAACCATAAAAAACTCAAACGTACATTGAAGCCGAAAGTAGTTGTATTTTAATGAGAGAAGTGCGCTTCTTACATGACAACGCTCATCCTCTTATAGCCTAAGCCATGAAAGTATTCTTCGACTCGTGTGGTTCCCGCCTCCTCCCGTATTCCCCTGACTTAACGCCATCAGATCATCATCTTGCTACACCACGAAGATAACGTGCTACAACCGCGAAATTTAACCGACAGGAAGAAGATGCTGTGATATGCAAATGATTAGCTTTTCAGAGTATTCACACAAGGTTGGCGCCGGTGGCGACACCTACAACGTACTGACATGAGGAAAGTTACCAACCGATTTCTCATACACAAACAGCAGTTGACCATCGTTGCCTGGTGAAACGTTGTTGTGATGCCTCGTGTAAGGAGGAGAAATGCGTACCATCACATATCCGACTTTGATAAAGGTCGCATTGTAGCCTACCGCGATTGAGGTTTATGGTATCGCGACATGTCTCTCGCGTTTGTCCAATGACTGTTAGCAGAATATGAAATCGGTGGGTTCATGAGGGTAATACGGAACGCCGTGCTGGATCCCAACGGCCTCGTATCACTAGCAGTCGACATGACAGGCATCTTATCCGCACGGCTGTAACGGATCGTGTAGCAACGTCTCGATCCCTGAGTCAACAGATGGGGACATTTGCAAGACAACCATCTGGACGAACAGTTCCACGACGTTTGCAGCAGCATGCACTAACAGATCGGAGACCATGGCTACGGTTACCCTTGACGCTGCATCACAGACAGGAGCGCCTGCGATGGTGTACTCAACGACGAACCTGGTTGCACGAATGGCAAAACGTCATTATTTCTGATGAATCCAGGTTCTGTTTACAGCATCATGATGGTCGCATCCGTGTTTGACGACATCGCTGTGAACGCACGTTGTAAGCGTGTATTCGTCATCACCATACTGGCATATTACCCGGCGTGATGATGTGGGGTGCCATTGGTTACACGTCTCGGTCACCTCTTTCTCGCATTGACAGCACTTTGAACAGTGGACGTTACATTTCATATGTGTTACGATCCGTGGCTCTATCTTTCATTCGATCCCTGCGAAACCCTACATTGCAGCAAGATAATGCACGACCGCGTGTTGCAGGTCCTGTACTGGCCTTTCTGGATCCAGAAAATGTTGCACTGTTGGCCTGGCCAGCACATTCTGCTGATTTCTCACCAATTGAAAACGTCTGGTCAATGGTGGCCGAGCAACTGGCTCGTCACACTACGCCAGTCATTATTCTTGATGAACAGTGGTATCGTGTTGAAGCTGCATATGCAGCTGTACCTGTACACGCCGTCCAGGCTCTGTTTGACTGCATGCCCAGGCGTATCAAGGCCGTTATTACGGCCAGAGGTGGATGTTCTGGGTACTAATTTCTCAGGAACTATGCACCCAAATCGCGTGAAAATATAATCATGTGTCAGTTCTAGTATCACATGTCAGTTCTAGTATAATATATTTGTCCAATGAATATCCGTTTATTATCTGCTTTCCTTCTTGGCGTAGCAATTTTAATGGCCAGTAGTGTATGTAGAAGATGTCGCTGTGGAGAGTTGATTTCATTTCCCCGTGCCCCTGTTTTGGAGGTCTCATTATGTCCCTCACCTCATTGCCACCCCTCTCTTCCCCCCCCTCCCAGCGCCGCCCCTCCCGTCCCAGCATCACGCCACAAAATTACTGCAGTCGGCCTGTAGCCAGTCGGCCTGTAGCTGCGGACGGAGGCACAGATCTGCCTCGGCTGCTCCTCCGCCTCGCGGCCCCTGAGTGAGAGCTGTCCAGACAGTACCTGCTCCAGACGGCCTGGGTGTGAGTCAGACGAGACGGGCTCCAGACCAGGTCGGCCAGTAATTACCGCCGCGGACAGCCGGCGGGCACTCGCAGCGGCTCGCGGGGCGCTGCACGTCGGAAATTAATTTGACCAATTAGGCGACAAGCCGTCGTTAGCGGCGCTGCTAAACTCATTAGCGGCCGCCCGCCCGCCTCTCGCAGGTGGACGTAGCCCCGCTCTGCTCCCGTTGGACGCACGAGAACCTTGCCGCAGCCCAGTCCTCGAAGAACGTGCCTCAGCGTCTCGTGGATTCACGCGAGCTTCCTTTAGACGCTGACAATTCAAATAAAGTGCGAAGAAGCGATAGATGGGTTTCTTGGGGTCCAACCTGGCAATGGCGCTGAACTGTTGAATGGTGGACTTCACAAATTATGAAGCTTTCAATTCGAAAGCGTTTATTTTGATCCAACAAATTATGTCCCACAATTTTGCAAGCAGGTAACATGAATTTCAGGAGGAGACTCCCATGCTTGGGCTGGAGTTTTTGGAACCACATCTACTGTGGTAAAGAGTAGGGTCGTAAGTGCAACACCCAGCAGCCATTCGTCCTCACGGACCCTCATTTGCGAGTAACCAGTCAAACAGTACTCATCATAATACACTGTTGTTGTTATTGTTGTTGTTAATGCTTTGAACATGGCTGTGATCAGCAACCGTAATTAATTATAATGTCACAAATTTCCATCCAACCCATTGGAAATAGAATTTAAAATTCTTTAACTAGTTTTTAACGCCAACTAGGGGCGCCTTCTTCAGAAGAAACTGGTACCTTACCTAACCGTATCACAGGAAGGCACATCAATAGCAGGTAGGCATTAGACCTAACATTTAATTTTTACAAATTAAATTGCATAAAAATACTTACATGTGGTTAAAAGGAAATTTGAGTCTTATCACTCTAGTCAAAATATTAAAACCACAATTAAAACAGTTTCCACCAGAATACACAACAGGTATAGTCAAAATTTTAAAACTGTGTTGTTCGTACTCTAAGATTTTCTGTACAGACACCATCAGATTAATTGACTTGTCGCTCTAACGAAGCAGGCGAGTGTCAACAATATGTCTCGTGGTGTTATCGTGGCGTGTTTATCTTCTGCCGTTAGGTCAGACGATAGAAATGCCACTTGCACGCTTAGAGTAGCAGATTGACGGTGACCAACTTTAAACAGAACTTGATTAATTTTCACCCACATTTATTAAAATAATAACAAGCATAAAAATTACTTAACTTGGTTCTGGATGCTATTTACAATTGACAATATGAAGTTCCTTTGGTATTGGTACGTTAATCTTATTCTCACATATATCTCTGATACTTGACAAAAGTATCTATTCATTTATCTTCATGGCTATGTACAGGAATATGGTAATCTTATAAAGCGCAGACTGAAACTTGACTATAGACTGGTACAGACAAATGTAGAACTCGTACAGACTACTGCAGACTTGTACAGGCTGGTGCAGACAAATGCAGACTGACTAATCGGAGGTTTGTACCTCATTATAATACCTCGCGCGTTCATGTATCACTGTGCGAGTGTGATCCGGGAGGAGAAAAGGTTCTACGTTAGTAGCAAGCTCATTGTCTGCGCTACATATTAATACGCGGATTAGCGGAAGCAGAATTTAGTCCGTCTCTATGGCAGCGCCATTTCGTAGTGCACAGACGGACGAGCGTTGCGCCTGCGCTGTTGTGCTTAGCGGGGCGCGCTCTAGTGGGAAAGTTGTGTACGCGCTAACTTCGCGGAACTATGTACACAACAAAAACAATATATAAATATAGCACTAAGGGCACTACAGTGGTATGGGACACGAGTGAGTAACAGCAACTGCGCGAGCGGGCCGTAGCAAATGACGACGTGTACATGATACAGCTCGCACCATCTAGTAGCAGAATTTACAAAGGTTTAATAACATCTATACAAATTAATATAATAGTGATTGACAGATTAACATGATGTAAATCATAAAAGCAAGGGAGAGAAAAACAGTATTTAAGGGCCTAACAGGGAAGTAGATAACCAACATTAGCTATCAGACATCTTTAAGTAACGGCTTTAAGCCATTGGAAAAAATTTTATAACGCGACTGCAATTGTTCCTTCCTATACTTATCTGGCCAGAAATCTTTGTCTTTCTTCCATTTCACTTTACTGACCCCTACTATATCTCGATTGAGCCTTTGCATTTCCCTTTTCAGATTTTCTAGCTTCCCTACCACTTTAAGCTTCTGACATTCCACGCCCCGACTCGCAGAACATCATCCTTTCGTTGGTTGTTCACAACATTTTTGTCACAGTCACCTTCACTTCGGCAGTTTCCTCCCAGTGACACGAATTGGGGGACTATTACGGAACTCTTGCCAGTGGGGCGATTATTACGACACTTTTTCAGTTCCAGGCCACATGTTCTGTGGATACACAGTACACTGTAATGCAGTGGTTTCCATTGCCTTATGCATCCTCATGCCATTGACCGCTGCTGATTCCTGCCCCTTTAGGGGAAGGTTCACGCCCCACGGGGAAGAGAGTGCCCTGAACATGTGTCTACTACTCCACCCTCTTTGACAAGGCCGTTGGCAGAATGAGAGTGACTTCTTATGCCCAAATTCTTCGGCCGCCAGTGCTGATTATTATTCAAAATTTAAGCGGAGCCTGGTTAAGATCCTGGACCGAGAAAGTTTTAGTTACTAATGAAAGATTCTACGCTTAGACCACGGGTGCCCATAGAGTGTTAGACTATTCCAATTCCTTAGATTTTTGGACAACATGGTTGTGGAGAGAAGCAGAAATTAGTATGCTTAACAATAATTCAAGAACAGTGTTAACTGTATTTATTATTGTTATAATACCGCCAACCGGTTTCAACCCGACGTATGGGTCATCTTCTGGGCGTTTACGCCATTGGTCGACTGCTGGTGGTGTCACTCCTGTCTACATAACGGCAGGAAATTATCCTGTGGGGGACAGGCTACAGCGGAGAAGTGTGTTAGCCACAGCCTTCAGATGGTGGCCAGAATGAAACTGCAAGATAAGCAGTCTGTCGTGTAACATCGTCTGGAAGATGTCACTTCTTGGATGGGGCAATGGGCTTTACACAACACACACTTCGTCACAAGCTAAAAAATTGTATTCGCAAAGCCACATTTATTAGGAAGTAATCTAATTTTTAAGTAAGGAGATGTTGTTGTTGTTGTTATCTTCAGTCCTGAGACTGGTTTGATGCAGCTCTCGATGCTACTCTGTCCTGTGCAAGCTTCTTCATCTCCCAGTACCCAGTCCTACATCCTTCTGAACCTGCTTAGTGTATTCATCTCTTGGTCTCCCTCTACGATTTTTACTCTCCACGCTGCCCTCCAATGCTGAATTTGTGATCCCTTAATGCCTCAAAACATGCCCTACTAACTGGTCCCTTCTTCTAGTCAAGTTGTGCCACAAACTTTTCTTCTCCCCAATCCTATTCAATACCTCCTCATTAGTTATGTGATCTATCCATCTTATCTTCAGCATTCTTCTGTAGCACCACATTTCGAAAGCTTCTATTCTCTTCTTGTCCAAACTAGTTATCGTCCATGTTTCACTTCCATACATGGCTACACTCCATACAAATACTTTCAGAAACGACTTCCTGATACATAAATCTATATTCGATGTCAACAAATTTCTCTTCTTCAGAAACGCTTTCCTTGCCATTGCCAGTCTACATTTTATATCCTCTCTACTTCGACCATCATCAGTTATTTCACTTCCTAAATAGCAAAACTCTTTTACTACTTTAAGTGTCTCATTTCCTAATCTAATTCCCTCAGCATCACCCGATTTAATTGGACTACATTCCATTATCCTCGTTTTGCTTTTGTTGATGTTCATCTTATATCCTCCTTTCAAGACACTGTCCATTCCGTTCAACTGCTCTTCCAGGTCCTTTGCTGTCTCTGACAGAATTACAATGTCATCGGCGAACTTCAAAGTTTTTACTTCTTCTCCATGAATTTTAATACCTACTCCGAATTTTGCTTTTGTTTCCTTTACTGCTTGCTCAATATACGGATTGAATAACATCGGGGAGAGGGTACAACCCTGTCTCACTCCTTTCCCAACGACTGCTTCCCTTTCATGCCCCTCGACTCTTATGACTGCCATCTGGTTTCTGTACAAATTGTAAATAGCGTTTTGCTCCCGGTATGTTACCCCTGCCACCTTCAGAATTTGAAAGAGAGTATTCCAGTCAACATTGTCAAAAGCTTTCTCCAAGTCTATAAATGCTATAAACGTAGGTTTGCCTTTTCTTAATCTTTCTTCTAAGAAAAGTCGTAAGGTCAGTATTGCCTCATGTGTTCCAACATTTCTACGGAATCCAAACTGATCTTTCCCAAGGTCCGCATCTACTAGTTTTTCCATTCGTCTGTAAAGAATTCGCGTTAGCATTTTGCAGCTGTGACTTATTAAACTGGTAGTTCGGTAATTTTCACATCTGTCAGCACCTGCTTTCTTTGGGATTGGAAATATTATATTCTTCTTGAAGTCTGAGGGTATTTCGCCTGTCTCATACATCTTGCTCACCAGCTGGTAGAGTTTTGTCATGATTGGCTCTCCCAAGGCGGTCAGTAGTTCTAATGGAATGTTGTCTACTCCCCGGGCCTCGTTTCGACTCAGGTCTTTCAGTGCTCTGTCAAACTCTTCACGCAGTATCTTATCTCCCATTTCGTCTTCATCTACATCCTCTTCCATTTCCATAAGGAGATATACAAGCCCTAAAATTACGCTAGTCAAGTACCCTGCCTAAAGCTACCAACGCTTCTGAAATGACACAATTCACCGCAGCAGATTCCACCACCTAACAGTGTAGAATGGCCATTCAGTAGCTGTTCCCACGTCCCATTACTGGTTCCGAACAAAGTGGCAGAGAACCGAAATTCATTCCGAACAAGTCCCGCAGTGCCTCTATAATGAAGAGCGCCGCCAATTCTAGCCTCCAACTTCATCCGGACTGAGCGCTGACGTCCCTCCCCTAATGACCTCCCATTCGGAGGAGGGCTAGCAGCTGGAGCCTTCTACCTCTTGACTGCTAAGACACTTCTTGCCGCAGCTCCCACAACACAGTAACTGTTTTGATTCCCTCTTCATTTGACGTGTCTCTGTTATAAAAATACTGTTTCCAAATTTATTTTAAATGACCATTATTGAGCTACAGAATATTGCGTATTTTTTTTATTGAACTGCAAGACAACCTGCTGTTGTTACATTCTAGCTTCTAGCTGTAGTTATTCACTGATAACATAATAGTTTTTATACACTGAAGCAGACGAGCATGAAACACGTTTGCATGTGATTGTTGTTTCACATGAACAAGACGGGAAATCCAATTGGTAAGAAGATTCTGCGGAAATGGCCAGACCACTCTTTTCCAAAGCAGTCCTGTGAAGTCAGCTGATGACGACATCGCGAGTGGTGCTCTCGCTTATAGCGCCGTCTTAAGCTCCTTCCTGATGGAATGTTAATTCCTTAACCCTTAACAGCTTTGTTTACCAACAAACGCTCATTGTACTATGTGAAAATACTTCAGTCAAATATGACATATGAAATACTTGTTGGGCCAACACAACTTGTTTCTGATAAGAGACTGTAATAATGTCAGTGAAAACAGATTATTATACGAAAAAAAGGAAAACAATTTTTCGTGATAATTTCTATTTCATCTTTATTTTGTCCAGTTCAATGACGCCGGGCTATAGTTGAACAACACCGATGCCTGGCCATACCGAGCCCACCCAAGCAGTGCAGGCCAGAGGTGGGCTAGTATGGGACTGTCAGAACACGATTCTTGGCTGTGCCCAAATTGTCAGACACAAATAGTCAGCGACCGAGAGCTGTTTGCATGAGTTAAATCGATAGAAGTAGAAAGTCTTACAAAATGAACATATCGAGCAAACGTTACTAGTTGGTGCCCACGGCTCGTGGTATAATGGTTAATATTGCTGCTTCTAGACTGCAGAGTCCCAGGTTCGATTCCTGACTAGGTCGGAGATTTTCGTCACTCAGGATCTAGCTGTTCGTGTCGTCTTAATCATCTCATTTTAACTTCATTGATGCGCAAGTGGCGTCAAATAGAAAGCGCCAGATGGACAAACAACCCGACCTGATCTCTCAGCCAATAATGCGGTATGATTATTTCATTTCACGAATCTGGAACTTCAGTATTTGCATGCCTGAGGGATACATTAACTTAAAATTTCGTCTTTATGAGAGCTTATTTTTACAGGTAAAGAACGGCATGAGTAGATGACGGCTACTGGATGTATGTCACGTTACTGAAAAATTTTAGATGGAGATAGCAACACAGAGTAGCTGGAGGATGCGAGCGCATCTCTTACTGGCATCTCTCTGACTTTGAGAAAGGTCGCATCATTTTCATCATGGACGTTGGACAGTCATACTTACCGATCTCACAGACGGTTCGTGGGGATCTTATATCGTCACACGTCATGATGTTAGTCATTGTGTGTAACATTCGATCGTAAATTTATCCATTTGATTGAGTTCAGAATGTGTATTACAGCTATCTCTGGTTTTGCCGTGGCAGAATTCAAAAATAATCGCTGGTTGCGGAGAATGTCATGAACAATGTGTGATTTTAGTTGTTGGGGAGGATCGCTTGGTGTAGGCAGTCGAATAAAGACAAGAGAGTGCGAGAGTAGAGTCGAACAAATTCATGGAGTGGAGGTAGCCAGAATCGTAGTAATATAAAACGCCAGACCATCGTTTTACGTGAGGGGTGTTCGATAAGTAACGCAATATTTCTTTTTCCTGAGAGTAGTTTCGTTGTACTCAAGATACACCATATTATTCCCCACTCCTCTGGCTACAAAACCGTGTCTTTCAAATAATCTCCGTTCATTGCGACAGGCTTACACTACGCCACTGGGAGGGCCTGTGTACCCGGATGGAACCAATCTACTGGTCGACGTCAGAGTCAATGTGTTGTTGCATCAATAACCTCACCATCGCCCACGTACCATCATTGGACCAACAGATAAAAGTCGGAGGATGGGAGATCTGGTCTGTAGCGTGCATGAGGAAGAATAACCCAGTAAAGTTTTCTGAGCTCCTGTAGGGTGCAAAAACTTGTGCAAGGCCTCGCATTGTCATGGAGAAGCATGTGTTCGTTCGCATTTCTGTGGCGATAAACACGCTGAAGTGGCTTCTTCGGTTACCTGAGGGTAGCACAATACACTTTCGAGTAGATCGTTGCATCATGAGGGAGAATGTCAGATTGAATAACCCTTTCAGAGACACAAAGACCATCGTTGTCACTTTACCAGCTGAGGGTGCGGCTTTGAACTCTCTATTCGGAGCAAAGGTGGTGTGGCGCCACTCCATTGATTGCTCTTTTCTTTCCATTTCGATGAATGAATCCATTTTTCATCGCCTGTGACGATGTGCAACAAAAACTGTCACGCTCAGTCCCGTAACGTGCAAGGAATTCCGCACATATGGTCCTCTGTTGCTCTTTATGGTCTACTGTTTTTTTCGGCTGGGAACCCAGCCTGCACACACCTGGCGGACGGATGTGTGTGCAGTGCCTACAGAGATGTCCAGTTCTGCAGTGAGGTGTTCGATTGTGATCTGTCGATCACGTCGAATCACAGTGTCCGGACGTTCCAACACTGTTAGTCACAACTGCCTACAATAGGTCGGCACGCAGGAGATCGGACAGGTTTGCGCCACATTGTTGAGCTTATGACAGACGCCTTGCCCAACGACTCACCTTGCTTTTGTTCACTGCCAGGACATTCCACAAGCGCGTGTGCATATCTACGATGCTCTGTTTTTTCGCCACAATACAACTCACTCCTTGGAATTCACCTCCATTACAGGAGCCATTTCGAAGGCTATGTACAGCGGCGGCATATATATGAACTTCATGAGACTATAGAGGCTGAAGCAGAAATCTACCACGATGTCCCGCAACAAACTCCGCATATTTTCAACAGAAACTGGCCGTCGACAAAAAAATGACTTATTACTTACTGAACGTCCCTTGTAGGTTTTGACTGACTATGACTAAAGAGTGAGAATTAATGACACCAAGATGGCTGTATGTCACCATGATTCGTTGGCAACAACTTATTGGAAGCTGGATTGGGATCTCGGGTCACCAAGCATAGTTTATCGCAGTTACCATACCGTAGACAACAGATACTTCTAAAGTCGAATGGGACACTGAGGGGCATAAATGGTTTGCTTCACTGCCTCCAGCTTGGAAGGACCCAGGAATTCCCACTACCTCCTCAGATTTTCCTCTGACGTAGGGAGTGTTGGACTAGGTGCTTTCAGCCTCATCAAACCAAATGAGGACCTGCTTGGATAAAGAAGAAGCGTTAATATCGTGATTCACCCACTGGTAGAAACGGCTAGAGCGGCGCAGAGCACTGAGCGTCAGACCTCACACGAGCCGAACGTGCGGGGGCCAAGGCTTCCCATATCTCGGCATTGCTCGGTTCTCCTCAGAAGGACTCGATACTGGGCGATATTTCCTTCACTTAGTATTGTGTTACAGCAGTTTTCATTTCGGCGTAATCGTATTGTCAGCGCTATTCACCCATTTCTATTTGTCTCTGGTATGAAGAATGTTCAAAAGTCCAATGGCTCTTTGCACAGAGAGAGGCAGTTTAGTGATCTATCGTCACAAGCCTTTAAAAATCAGTGGGGATGGAGGAATGAGAATTCACAGTATTACTGTTCAGTCGCATAATCGTTGGGCACTGCAAATGTGCAATGAAACGACATTATAATACCATGCAAAAGTAATTAAAAGTTTTAGTTGACAATGAAACAGCAAAATATTATAACGATCAAAAGATGGGACTCATTGTTCTGTGCATCAAAAGCAATTTGTGCTAATTTTGCAGGCATGGAGCATGAACAGAGATATTTCTGAAGTCACACGCATTAATTCCGTTGTGAGTTGCAACAGTTTCCGATGGAAATGAACGAAGTGTATGGAGACTTTATGTGTTACTGCAAAGTACGCTGGTTAAGTCAAAGGGCACGCCTGAAACGATTATTCGATTTAAAACGGGCTATTGTTGAATTTGTGAAGGATAAATAGTACAGGGATGAAAATTAAAGCATCTTGAATGGATCGCATACTTCACATATTAAATCGACTTGGCTACCCACTTCCCGCAGGAAGGCATTTTCAGATGGTAAATAACACATTTATGATTTTATGAGAATGCATTGAAGCAGAAAATCAATTATAGAAGGGAGAAATTGTGACAAACACCATCCATTTCCTTAAGCTCGCTGGTGTTAAAGAAACCGTCAGATTTGAATAATTCATTGTGACCTTGAAAGAATTACCAACATAGTTTTTTAAACGTCTTGAGGACAGTGCCAATCTTACATCTGTTTCTGAGACATTCCAACTTTTCAGCTGACAATGTACTTGCGGATATGTAGACGTAACTGATTGATCCGCAGTATAATTCCTTTTACGTTAAAATTGTCCACGACGTCTACATTGTTCTCTTTAGGTAGCGATTCCACATCTCCATAACGAGATTGCAAAAGTGTTAAAATATTTCGTTCAATGTATGTGTGTGAACGACCTTTTCTCGATTACAAAACTAAATAAGTCACGATTGCTTTGCAACCCGGGCGTGAAAATCTGTGAATTGTCTGTCTGTGTCTGTCCGTAGACTGACAGTTTACACTAGGTAAAAGTTGTATTGTGCTTTCAGCACGCCAAAAGTAATTAAATAATACCGAAAAATTATTTTTTTGTACCCTATGTTGTTGAGAAATTAAAACCAAGTCGTAAGCTATGCAATTGCTTCCCTCCCCAGTTTAAATGTGGCGCAGTCACTCTTTCTCCGTCTTCCTCGTCGTAGCGCTCAGACTGCGTGGTGTGGTGGTGGAGTGAGTGCGAGCAAAGGCTGAGCGGTAAGGCACCTGAGCCAGGACACGCTTCACAAGCGGAATTCTGCTGCCACTGGGCTAGAGGGATAGTCTTGCAATTTCAAATCTTAGCAAAAATTTCAAAGAAAATAGTAGGCCTGTCTATGATTAGTCTAGAATATGACAGAGTATTTTCCAAAAAAGAAACGGAAGTTGAAGAAATTTTCAAGAAAAATAATTTTTTACTTCATCCTGTGGAGAAAACCAGAAGTATTAAGATAGTTGAAGCGAAAAAAATATGTGAAAGTTCTCAGTTTATAGGTTCATGTCATACGTATCTTACCGTGAAAACATAAAAGTATTCCGCGATAAGGAATAAAATACAATAAGAGGTGCAAAACTGTTTCGCCAGTGTAAAGAAATATGTCGTCGCTGTTGAATTTCGTTTTGTTGGACATCTTAGAAACTTCAAGCGAGAAAGTTAAGGAAACTATTAATTTTGGTAACGTCTAAGACGTGTGTCACCTATGAACGAAGATTTGATTGCGAGAGTTCCTGGCACGGCAGCGCACGTGTACTTACAAGCCGCCGCCAGGGTTTTTATTCAGACGCCTTGCCTTAATAGGACCGAGGATATTTCCTAAATCCCAATATTTTGTTATTTGATGTTGATGTAGAACCTCCATCACTGCACTCATTGCCCAAAGTGCCGATATAAGCTGTACAAAAGTAACTGTAAGCTCTGGAACAAAGTCCGACGTTCCATTGAAGTAGAATAAAATATATTTGTTCATACTTTTTTTTACACAGATTTTATCTAAGTATACTACAGGCCTGTAGATAGCCGGCCAGGGTGACCGAGCGGCTCTAGGCGCTACAGTCTGGAACCGCGCGACCGCTACGGTCGCAGGTTCAAATCCTGCCTCGGGCATGGATGTGTGTCATGTCCTTAGGTTTTTACGTTTAAGTAGTTCTAAGTTTTGGTGTACTGATGACCTCAGAAGTTAAGTCCCATAGTGCTCAGAGCCATTTTATTCTATAGACAAAGTCTTCGCCCTTTCTGAGCTGAAAATAAAGTTAGCAGTGAAGACGAAGAACAGAGGTCTCTGCAGCAGAATCATTATTTTTTTTCACAATAATTGCTCTGTATTTTTCTAGCTGTCGGATAATAGTTTCCTCTGCACTACTAACAAAGCATAGTTCGGCGCACTGCCTTCTTTTAATAATAATAAAAAAGAAATCGTCATTTCTGTAGATTCATGTTGTCGTTTATATCCTTTTCTTGGAGAATTAAAACAATTGCTCATGTATGGAGATTCTGTAAATCTTACAACACTATTAATACAGCATACAGTCGATTGCAAAATACCACAAGCCCACAAGCTTTTTCTGTAAGGTCATGAAATTGCGTGAAATTTGTATATATATATATATATATATATATATATATATATATATATATATATATATATTTTTTTTTTTTTTTTTTTTCTGTTGGCCAGATCAGTACGTTCGGCACGACAGTTTCACTTTGTTTTAGAATGTCTCGTAAGCCTTTAAGCACATCGACCGATGTAGCACTACACTTTTTCCCTTGCTCCTGCACTACGAAACACAAGTCAACGCACCTTCCTGCAGGAGACTGAAACAACACGTGAACATATGATACCACGGGGTTTTGCTGACCATTACAGGTGGAGCTAATCCCTTCACTGTCACAGTGTGTATATGGCAAAAAAGCTGTCACCCGGGCAACTGACAAAACTTCACGTCTGAAGACGTCAGACGGCGGGTGTGACCTTGAGTTGCCTATTTTGGCGACGGCGACTTTAATCCGAGAGTGGTGTTAACGTTTACTTCTATTATACGTCTAGTTTCTGTCCAGCGCGGACATGACTTGTTGACGGGTCATAGGATGCAGTGAAACCCTAGACCCATAGCTCCCTGTGATGTTTAGAGCTATTGCATATCACAGCAGGACTGATTTGGTTTTGTGTTAAAAGGACGCTGAATGCTCGTCAGTATAGTTCAAATGGCTCTGAGCACTATGGGTCTTAACATTTGAGGTCATCAGTCCCCTAGAACTTAGAACTACTTAAACCTAACTAACCTAAGGGCATCACACACATCCTTGCCCAAGGCAGGATTCGAAACTGCGACCGTAGCGGTCGCGCGGTCCAGACTGCAACGCCTAGAACCGCTCGGCCACACCGGCCGGGTCGTCAGTATGTGGCAGGAATGTTAAACTCTGTTATGATATCCCTCATGACCAGGAAACCAAATGGCACATTTCAGCTGGGAAACGCATGATCCCACATCGCAGTTCATACATCAAACGCCTAAAGGAACGTATGGATCCTTGACCGGCCTGCCTGGTGCGTCGCTTTGTCATGCACAGCGCGTTACTGGGATGCCATGGGAAGATGTACCGTTTCGTACCAGCCTCCAGCCATTATGACGCCTCACGTGTTTCAGACATGGGAAGAAACTGCTCAGGTTGCTCTCTTACAATCCATAGCGGTACAAAATTGTAACCATGCCTGTGTATGTCACACCTCACAGCAATGTTGATGACAGATATTAGTTCCGAACGGAACGGAAGTTTAATAATTTAATCAAAGAATTATGAGTAACATCATAAACTTTGATACATATAAGAATTGTGCTTCAAGTTGCAACGCTTTGCACGTTCGTGAATGAATGCCCCACGGTTATAGTCTCGGCGAAAGTCGTTATACCTAGTAACGGGTGTGTGTTTTCAACATCGGTGATGGATTCTGCCACAGACAACAACTGTGAATTTCTGAAGAATCCTGCTCCCTAACCTGTCATACAACGGGCCTAGCGTGTATAGATGTCGGCCCCTCGGAGGTAAATTAGTGTCCGCGATAAAATGGCCGTGGACACGCGGCGAGAAAAATGCAAATCGAGTTGTGGACAGCTTTTACAAACACGTTCTCGCCGCGTTGCGTAAGAGGTCGGTGGCTCTCCGTCGCGCCGGCTTTGGCTGCTAATGAACTTGACCGAGTGGAGCCGAGACGCCAGTGGCACACCGCGTTAATTTGGAGATTAGCCGGCGCACTGCTTGTCTGGCAGGCGCGGGAGAGCGCCGACGCTTCCGTCTGACAGGTGACTGCACGCTCTGTCACCCCGCTGCAGCGTTGCGGTGACGTATGGACGTGTTTACTCCCGCCTCTTAACTAAATTCAGAATTTTGTCAACCGCACAGGTGCACGGTGAATGTTACGTAAGGGGTGGGGGGAGGGGGGGGGGACGTAAGGACCAGATTCCTAACAGCAAAAGGAATAAAACAGTTCTAAGCAAATCTTGCAAGAAAAATGAGCCATAGCCGGCAGACCTCTTGCTAATAATAAAGCGTAACGCCGCATGTTATCTAAATAACGAAATAATTCAGCCAAGAGGGAACAATAAGAGAGGAAGAACAAAGTGCACAGATCGGAAAGGGTGTAAGAAAGGGATGTAGTCACTCGCTCCTGCTGTTCGATCTATATATCAAAGAAGCAGTAACGAAAACAAAAGAAGGTTGTAAGTGGATATAATATTAAAGGTGAAAAGACATAAATGATTAGATTCTCTGCTGACGTTGCTATTCTCAGTGAAATTGAAGAAGAATTACAGCATTAGAATGAACTAACTAATGAGTACAGAATATGGATTGGATAAAAAGCTGACCAGCACTGTCCTGGCCAAGAGCAGTCCACTGGTATCAAACATAGGTCTTAATTTGAGGAAGAAATTTCTGAGAATGTACGTTTTGTGCACAGCGTTGTACGGTAGTGAAACATAGACTGTGGGAAAACCGGAAAAGAAGAGAATCAAAGCATTTGAGGTGTGGTGCTACAGAATGATGAAAATTAAGTGGACGGAT
Source organism: Schistocerca gregaria (assembly GCF_023897955.1). Lineage (NCBI taxonomy): Eukaryota > Metazoa > Arthropoda > Insecta > Orthoptera > Acrididae > Schistocerca > Schistocerca gregaria. The sequence goes on from NC_064921.1 coordinate 139,961,198, forward strand.
ATGGCAAGAAATGAGGATATCCGGAGAACCGGTGCGGAAAAGAATACATGGAAAACACTGACAAGAAGAAGGGATAGAATGGCAGGACATCAGTTAAGACATCGGGGAATAACTTCCATGCTACTAGAGGGAGCTGTGAAGGGTAAAAACTGTGAGGGAGACAGAGACAGGCATAAATCCAGCAAATAACTGAGAACGTGCGTTGCAAGTTCTACTCTGAGGTGAAAAGGTTGACACAGGGAGTAATTCGTGGCGGGCCGCCTTAAACCAGTCAGAAGACGGATGACTCAGAAAAAAAAGTGTCCGCAAGTTTTTTCGGGCAAGCCCTATTCAGCAGCAGCCATTCATTGGCGACTAGATCCCTCAGAGGTTCCAGATTTCCAGGATAACGACTGTTAAATTTCACCCGCTGCTGTAAATGGATCCAGATATACCGCATCAGTCGAGGCTCCATACGATCCGTGACTTTTCCTCAAGTCAGGAACGCGCTGTTCAGCACTTGAGTGGGACCTGTAAGGCAGAAATTGGTGAGCTGTGCGTAATTAAGTAAAGTACAGTACCGGTCAACAGTTTTCGATCACCTAACACAGCTATGGATTTCTGATTAAAACAGGGATTTCGTCACGAATTTTCGCTTATATCCCCTTTATGATAATAAAACAAGTGTTTACGTGCAAAGTACCTGTGTACCTGACGAGTTGTTTGCACAGAAACGCGCTGATGAGTTTCCACAACAACACTGACGTGCCTTTACCTGAGATGCTTCCATTCGAATAGCCCTCATTTCTTAAACTGTCTGTATAGCAGTCACTTTACACTAGTTTACAGTGCAAAGTATGCATCTAACAGTGCGTTTGCTATATCTAATCACCTCAGTTACATATTACCTCTCCCGGTAGGGTCAAGGATTTTCTCTGCCTCGTGATGGCTGGGTGTTGCGTGATGTCCTTAGGTTAGTTAGGTTTAAGTAGTTCTAAGTTCTAGGGGACTGATGACCATAGATGTTAAGTCCCATAGTGCTCAGAGCCATTTGAACATATTACCTCCTAATGAGACGGAAGCAGCAGACTGGAATTGAAAAACATACTGTGATTGTAGCACTGCATCGGGAAGGATATTCTGTTAGCATGATAGCAGCAAAACTGGCGTAGCAGAGGTTCAAGCAAATTGGTACCAATGCAAGTGTTTCGGGATCTGGAAGACCCTGAGTAACGTCACAGAGGGAAGATAAGCTCACAAGCCGGCCGCGGTGGTCTCGCGGTTCTAGGCGCGCAGTCCGGAACCGTGCGACTGCTACGGTCGCAGGTTCGAATCCTGCCTGGGGCATGGATGTCTGTGATGTCCTTAGTTTAGTTAGGTTTAAGTAGTTCTAAGTTCTAGGGGACTAACGACCACAGCAGTTGAGTCCCATAGTGCTCAGAGCCATTTGAACGATAAGTTCACAAGTGTATAGCGAAGCTTCAGAGGACTCGTACTGCATCTGAAATTCTCGAGGAACTAAACAGTATGTCAGCAGTTCTAGTCTCAGTTAAACACAGACGCCGCCTGCGTAAACAAGGTTCAAATGGGTGCATGGCGGCCAAAAAACCTTTATTATGCAAAAAATAAGGTGAAACGATTGCAATGGACACAGCAACGTAAAAATTGGGGTGTGCAGCTTTGGTCCAAGGTATTACTCATGAATGAATCTGAAGATTTTGGAAACCATCGCCGAATGTTTGTTCGTCGAGTTCGTGGAGAAAGAATGAAAGTGTGTGACGCTAGTGCTGAAAGGTGGTGGAAGGGTCATTCATGGAATGCGGATGTTTTGCGGGTGATAAAGTCGGTGATTAGTGAGAATTAATGGAACATTGAAGAAAGGAGAGTATCACAGAATACTGATCAATCATGCATTTCCATCTAGCAAGAGACTTACTTGTCGTGGGAATGTTCTGCAGCAGGGTTAATCATCCCAGACATGGTTCTAAATTGTGCATACGATATGTCGATAGAGAAGACAAATGTGGGGAATTGGCCACGTCAGTCACCTGACTTAACCCCCTTGAATTCTTACGGGATCAACTTCACAGCAAGGTCAGGGAACGTAGGTCACCTAGTGTTGAACATGTGGGGACTTTGAAGAGGATAAAAATCTAAGCCGTATTGTATTGTCCATAATGACAGAGAGAGAAAATATTTATTTTGTTAGTCTATGTAGTTTGTACATTGAAATAAAGTAATGGTTTTTATTATGGGTGATGGAAAACATTTGACCAGTAGTGTAAATACGAGTAAACAACATCTGAGGTGCAGCTAGTACAAACGTATGCATTCAGCCCTGCTCGTGAAATTCGCGAGGAAGACTATTGTGTCCACAGCATACACATGATGAACACTTGCCCACCCAGATAGTGAAATAAACGTCCTGGATCTCGTTTATGGTAACCGGAACTAGTGGGCCCAAAGCATCGTACGAAATTAGGGGCTCGTGGTCTAGAGGCAAACGCGTGCCTGGACACGAAGGTTGCGGGTTCGAATCGCGGTCGAACTGAGTGAATTTTCATTCTGCGTTTAATCTAACCTACATCCCTCAGTGTTGTGAAGAAGCACCAGGGACAACACGTTCCTCAGACTCCGTGTTACATTGTCCACCCGGTCCCAGATTGACTGGCCAACATGTGAACACTTCGCAGGGTACGCATTGCAGCCCGTGGTGATCACACATCATATTAAGAACCGCTTCCCCAAGGGACCATCATGAATAGCGGCGACTTCAGTGTAATCTTTGGTTTTAAGCAAAAATGTCGGATCCGTTCGTCTCATTGCCTATTTCTTTCAGTTACCTTCTGTACTACACTGCAGAAGTTATTTCTATGTATGGTCCAAGTTTCATCGACATACATTACTTGAAAGCTATAATTGTTAATTTTTTCCATGCCGTGTTCGAGAGTGGAACGATCGAGAAACAGTCTATGAACCCTCTGCCAAACTCTTAAGTGTTAGAGTGTGGAATAAAATTTTATTTATTTGTCACACGACCGGTTTCGGGCTTGCGCCCTTTCTCAGGCGTTTATACATTCATGTGCATGTTGATATTGCTGAAAATCACTATATAAATACAAAAATATTATTTGCTGATGACTAAACAGATACAAGTGGGACAGTTGTAAGTGACAAGGCAACATTTGTCGAAAATACATCTGTCCTTACAGAAAGACGAAGCATCATTATTATAGATAAGCTGTGGTGACCGTTTTTCCACTTAGTTGTTTACTTATTATGATTGATAATAAGTGTGCATTTAAGTGGAATCGACACCAGGTTGCCTCTACCCCGGGCACTGAGGAAACGTATGCTGCTCACGAATGGAATTTCGAATGATCAGTCTTATCGCAGCCCATTCTAATTTAATTAGACTTTGATGTAACCTGCCTGAAAGTAAAAGCAGAGGATTTACATCTTTTAAATGTTACCTCTAAAACTGATTAGAATGTGATATAACAGCAAGAATAATAAATTTACTTCTTCGATGATTCTGTGACTTTATTAGTGGGTACCGAATATGTGTCCTCGCATATTTAAGAAATGTTTCAGGCACTAATGTACCTACGTGTTCGTGTAACATTTCACTGCACTCCTTTGGGGTGAGAGGTGGGATGGACGAAATAATTCGGTGTGCAGCGGCCTCCATCTCACACGGTATATGAGTCGATCCTGCGGACTTTTTAAATACAGAATACGCCGCCATAAGGCGGCGGACAAACGGCTCTCGTAGCGGCCGCCAGTAATTCTTCCTTATCGCAAGTGGGGACGGAGCGGAGCACATGAGTCAGGCCCGTTTTATTTCCGTTTCATTTTCACCAGAAACGGCGAGCTGTACGCAAATTATGTGTGCAATAAAACACGTCTCTCGATAAGCGAGCATTTTATACACTACTCAGAGCAATCAGTTAGGCTACCATATCGACTTTCTCTCCCCGCTTTTTCTAGCGACTACGAATTTATCTTTGCAAGTTTCTCTTTTTTTATGAGAGGGGAAGAGGGATAGCATGGAGGGAGGGAGGAGGAAAGGTCTTGGTGAGGAGAGAGATGCAAACGCTTATACAGATAAACAACGACAGAACGCCAGAGTGATTTAAAGTTAGAAATAGGTGTTACACTGAATTTTTGTTGGAAGATTAGAGAGCTGTGCCTGAAAAATCAACGAATTCGTTTTAGAAAACAAGATTATTAGAAAATTTACGCTGCAAATGAAGCGAATAAAAATTAAATTTATAGCATACGTGTTCGAATAAAGCAGTTCGTGTAAGGGAGATGAGCGTTTAAGTCTAACCCGATTCTATACGTGGAATGTGGAGGTCTGACAAAGGCTTGAAACCGGCTTACTCTAACAATCACAAATCCTGGAAAGATTTTTTTAGGAGGGAAGAGGCCAGCGGTGTGGAGACAGGAGCCCGAATAAAAATTTAATTCCGTGCAGCGGTTCCAATGAAAGGAATTATTATGTAGATAACGAAAGTTAGCTGCTATCTTTCCTTGATTACGATGGTGTTTAGACAGCTATATGTTTGAATGTTTGACAGTAACAGCATTATCTTCAGTTGATAGGGTTACCAAACACACACGCACACACGCACAAAGATGGAGACAATAAGTGTCTAAGGGGCATCTTCATCAAGGTAAGTTTGTAGCTAACGCTCGCTATTACCAAAATTCCTTAGTTTAGCCAATTCCTCCGATCCCAGTGTGCGTATTAAATCTAAAGGTACCCCGTTGATTCCTCTGCAGTCGAGTTCCCTGCGTACAGCACTAGGCGTCCTGTTTCTTACTCTTTCCTGAAGCATGGTTCTTGAGCTCCATGGTCTCTTTCTATGACTGTCTGCAAGTTAGGGTTGATCAATGTTTTTGTAACCCTCTCTTGGCAGCGAAACAAGCCTGTGATCGTTCGCACCGCTGTTCTTTGGTCTCCCGTGAGAGATAAATGTATTAATTTGCAATGTATGGAAATACGTGTGTCTCTCATACCTCGTTCACAGAAAACCAAACAAAGGCACTGCGAATGGTCTACATCGATGTACGTGCGTGCTCTGCAAGCCACCGTACGGCCTACGGCGGAGGTTACCTTGAACGACTGTTAGCCATTGCCTTTCCTGTTTCCCTCTCAAACGGAGCGAGGGAACGCCTGTACGCTTCCGTACGAGCCCTGATTCCTCTTGTCTTTGCAGTCCTTATGCAAGATATTTGTTAGTGGTGGTAAGATCATTCTTGAATTATGTCGCAAATCCCGGTTCTCTAAACTTTCTCAAAAGCCGTTCGATAGAAGATCTTCTTCCCTTCAGTTCGAGGAGCATATCGGTAACACTCGCTTGTCGATCGAACCTACCGATAATGCTGGGGATCCCAAACACTCGAGCGGTACTCAAAAATGTTTCAGACAAGTATTCTCCTTTGTTGACGAGCTACATTTTCCTAGAATCTTTCCAATAAACCGATGTCAACATTCACATCTGCAACGGACATGTCATCGTACCTTTTCATGTCGCTATGCACCTTTCCGCGTTTAGATATTTAATTGATGTGACTGTGTCAAGCAGAACACCGCTCTTATGGTATTGGAATATTAGGGGAGAAGGTCCAAATATAGGCTAGCTAAGGTTTTTCCACAGTTAAAGATTAAATTACGGAAGAAATCCTGGGATTGTGCAATAAGATGTGCCAGAGTCATGGGGAATTAAACAATTAAAAACATTTCCTTACTTTAAATAATTTATTTTAAAAATCGATATAAAAACGCCATTTTCGAGGGGGGGGGGGGGGGGGGGAGTCCAAATATGGGCTACCTTTAACATGAAGCAAAAAATATTTAAAAACAAGTTTGAAGTGCAAGTTTATTTGCAGTAATCATAAATGTAAGCTCCATTGTCCATCCCTGCACATTCAGTACTCGCCCACATACGGCAGTGGATACACTGAACCCAAATTTTCTCTTTTGGCGTCAGCTGAAAATTGATTGTCACGGAATATGCACGACTCATCTGTCCCAGAAGGCGTGCGGTCTTCAGAAAGCTCGAAATCACTTTCCTTATCGTCTAGTATAGACCCATTCTCATCAAACAATTCGTCAGACGAAGATAAGTCTACTTTCTTTTTCTTCCATAGATTATTTTTTGTTTCTCTCACCTTATTTATTTGATTTCTGAATCTGCTTCAATTTTTGATCAGGAAAAGTTAGCTGTCTCTTTCTCTTCAGCGACCTGTCCAAGGCACTTGTGAGCTCTTCCTTGCACGGTGATCCTGTATGCTTTTGCAGACTTTCGACCTCTGTTGATTGTTTTCTTTGAAATTGTGGGTGGTGGGGAAATGTCAGAAGGGCTAACAGGAGTCGAAGTTTCTAGTTATGCATGTTATGAGGAAGGAATGAGCAGACGAAATTCAGAAAACTTACCTGACCGAGAAGAAGAGAGCCTGAATTTGTTGGTAGGTTTATCCTTGGAGGTTCTGTGTTATCCGTTCTCGACGATACTGGTTGACGATCAATCGATAGGCGAGATGAACGGCGACTCAGCAAAAGATCTGTCCAACTCCTACCTGATACGTTAGTGGTAAAAGGTATGTTAATGCCATTCCTCTACGCTAAAACGAACGCTAATATTTTCAGATAAGTATAACCAAAAAACCTTTGTTCTGTAGTCAGCAAGTAAGAAACAAGCTCTTCTTTGGGACGTGGTCCTAAAAAAAAAAAGCCTTCTTAGCTTAGCACTGGGTGCAGCAATTAGGGTTAGAGCTTGGTTAAAGTATGCAGGGTAGAGCTCTACATCGTATACTTTTGCAGCCTTTAGAGATCCTATTTTCGTTGCCCTCGCAGCAGTGATATTTTCAGCCATTTTCAAAGGGTCTGGCTGGCTCTGGGCACTATGGGACTTAACATCTGTGGTCATCAGTCCCCTACAACTTAGAACTACTTAAACCTAACTAACCTAAGGACATCACACAATTCCATGCCCGAGGCAGCATTCTAACCTGCGACCGTAGCGGTCGCGCGGTTCCCGACTGTAGCGCCTAGAACCGCTCGGCCACTCCGGCCGGCATCCAAGGTCTCACACCTTCCTTTTTCCCTTGGCTTGTTATTTAGGCCTCTTAGATGGCTTCCTGAAATACAAATCTTGATTTAAACTCAAATCATAGGAATGTAAATTGGTCCAAATATGGGATAGCCCATAATTAGATCCTTCATGGTAGCCTCTATTTGGACCACACCGAGGTTCCTGCAAAATTGCCCTAAGGGTCACTACGAAATACAGACAGAACGATGAAAACTGGGAAACACATGCTTTAGCTTGTCAGTAATACAGTGCTTCGAACGAATTGCATGCAGAGCTAAGTCCAATCCTAAAGAAAATGGCTAAGCACATACCTGTCGATAGAGCGCAGTGGTTTTAAGCGCAAAATCTCACTGCAGCCAAACAAAATGCGTTCGCGCAACCAATTGCTTATAGTCGTCTTTGGAGGTGGTGGGGGAACAGATACACACGTGCCACGACCAGGTGGCAGCACTTTCTGTGTCCCCAGGCCTCCTGAACCATATTTAGACCACAGTCCATATCTGGAGCTTCTCCTCTATAATTTTGTTATACCTTCTCATGGACAGCAACTTGCATTTTCCCGTTTTTAGATAAATTCTGTCCATCTCCTCGTATGTCCTCCTACAATCGCCCAAAGACGACACTTCCCCGTACACTACAGCTTCATCAGTAGTCAGATTGCTGCTCACGCTGTCACACTGGTTACCTACCTAGAGAACAACAGTTGTCCTATCACAATACCCAGACCCGCTCCTGATGATAACATCTCCAACGAATACTCGCCGGCCAGGACAACGTTCTGGGTTATACTGCTTAAAAGATCACGGGCTTGGTTTACTAGCAAGTGAGTCTAACAGAAATGTTGAAAAATCTTAAGTGACATACCTGCGAAGAAAGACGCCGTACACTGCGAGATCCGTTATTCAGCGCAGAAGCTGCTCCAATACCCAATATATCTATCGCCTGTTGGATGAGTCAGATAAAATTAAGCAGATAACGGCGTTCATGCAGTCAATCCTTTTACGCTGATAATGAATGGAACACGAAGAAACAATATAGCGTACAATCAAAGGTACCCTCTCTTATGCTGTTCATAGTGGTCTACATAATACACAGGTCGTGAAGTATAACTGTTTACAACTTACAACATTTGTGTAGAGGAAGTCGAGACGAACAGTTTGATATAGGACAGATGCGATCTATCAAATCGGGTAACTACGTCAAACTGTCCTATGAAAACCACATAAGAGACTTTCAGTATTTTCTCGCTCTCTTCCGCAAACCGTTAGTCCCAGAGAAAAAAAATGAATAGGACCTTTTTTGTAGGAAACTTAAAGTAATGAAATTTTATACTGGAATATGTCTTCGCTAGAGACCTCAGCTACTGAGTTATTCAAGAAAAACTTACAAAAGTCACCTTCAAACTCAACCCTCGTCCACTCCCTTCCCCCACCCTAGTGTCTCCAATATTTTTCCCTTTTTTAGTCTTCATTGACTGGGGTATTACGCCTCTGGCCCAGTCGCTATTTTGTTAACGTTATTAATTTCAACAATCCTGTGCAAGTAATGAAAGCCTTTTGTGAACATTGTGCAAAATCTAATTACGTTTACAATTCAATCTAAACTTTACCTTACAAACGCAGTGGTTGCATAGTAAGAAGGCTCGACCAAAAAGCAATTTCATTGTTAATTTTATATCGTTAAATTTCACAAATTTGTGAGGTGAGATTCACACAAAAGTTCATTTTACAGTTTGGAAGTGCTTAACTAAGCCTGGCCTGTCACAATAAAGACAAAAAAAGTGGGAAATAGCGTAATCGCAAATTTTTTGCTGTGTAGGCGGAAGTCACATGACCAACACACATTTTTGATGTTTAACAATGAAATTCGCCAAACAGTCATGCAAATGAGATATAATTTTGCATTATTTTCGCTACCAGTTTCAGCAATTCATTATACCATCTTCAAGCCCCATATGCACCTAAAAAATAATCGATATTGGCATACTGAAGCCATATATTTCCGGATGTCGTGAATTCGTAGCTCAAGTGCTTCTTCCTTCGAAGACCTGACTGCAACTCAATGCGCAGTTGTTACAAAAACTGGTGTTTGCGCGTTTCAAGGACGTTCGATATAATTTACAGGATTTGCCTTATAGTGACCTACTATGTTATGCACATCAAACTGCATGCGAAATAGATTACAATGATTTCAAGAGAAATAGCGAATGGTTGCATAACTTCAAACAGTGCTACAGAATTGGAAGACGTAAGGTAACGAAGTTTCAGAGTTTCAATTGCGGAATCTGTCCGAAAATTTATAGATGAGATAAACAAACGTATCATATCGGTCACTAAAAAATTTGTTTTCAGCTCTGGCCAATCGGGATTTGAAGAGAAATGCGTATGAAAGAGATCGTGGAAATGACAAGCACCCGAGAGTTGTATCAAGATAAACTAATATCAACGCCTTAACTCATTCGTATGCAATAATGCCGACATTTAAACCGGATGGTGAATTGGCTGGGAAGTTATTTATTGTATTGTGAGAAGTTAGAGGTGCTCTGCCCACTGCATTTTTTTCTCGTGTGCGTGTTCTTGCAAGGGCCGTAAGGAATATTTATGTTACAGCAAGCAAGAGTGGGAAAATGGGCGGAAAAGAATTACAGTATTTGAATGAGCCCTACGTTTGCGCAATGGCTGGTCAAAATAACTTCAGGTCTGCGTATAAAAATCATACTCCTTTAGAGAAAGCCATGCCTCCCGAATGACACTGCAATTCATACCACCTGGAACCACACAACAAATTCAGTCTCTGTATTCGCATTGGTTGCGTGCGATCAGATTCTACCGGTTCTCATTACCCTGATACACCAGTATGATTCTAAATACATTGTTTAAGAACCACATCTAGCTGAACGTCCTTCACGGTTAGTTAGTCCCAAGCAGTTCGCCTTCGATCATGATGGTGAGGTTTGTGATCACTGTGCCACGCCATCTACCATTCTACCATTCTATGTTCATTGTACAAGTTAGTGATTTGTTTTGAACATTTCTTGAATGTCGACGATATCCATTTTGTGAAATGTAATACATACAGTATGCAATCAGAAGTATCAGGACACCTGGCTGAAAATAACTTACAAGTTCGTGGCGCCATCCATCGGCAATGCTGGAGATCAGTATGGTTTTGGCCCACCCTTAGCCTGGATGACAGATTCCACTTTCTCAGGCATACGTTCAATCAGGTGCTGGAAGGTTTCTTGGGGAATGGCAGCCCATTCTTCACGGAGCGCTGAACTGAGGAGAGGTATCGATGTCGGTCGGTGAGACCTGGCACGAAGTCGGCGTTCCAAAGCAACCCAAAGGTGTTCTATAGATCTCAAGACTCTGTGCAGGCCAGTCCACTACAGGGATGTTATTGTCGTGTAACGACTCCCCCACAGGCCATGAGATATGAAAACGTGCAGGATCGTGTTGAAAGATGCAATCGCCATCGCTGAATTGCTCTTCAACAGTGGGAAGCAAGAAGGTGCTTAAAACATAAATGCAGGCCTGTGCTGTGATAGTGACACGTAAAACAACAAGGGGTACAAGCCCGCTCCATGGAAAACACGACCACACCATAAAACCACCGCCTCCGAATTTTACTGTTGGCACTACACACTCTGGCAGATGACGTTCACCGGTCACTTGGGAAACCCACACCCTGTCATCTGATCGGCACATTGTGTACAGTGATTCGTACCTCCACACAACGCTTTTCCACTGTTCAATCGTCCAGTGTTTACGCTCCCTACACCGAGCGAGGCGTCGTTTGGCATTTACCGGCGTGATGTGTGGCTTATGAGCAGTCGATCGACCATGAAATCCAAGTTTTATCATCTCCCACCTAACTGTCGTAGTACTTGTAGTGGATCCTGATGCAGTCTGGATAGATGTCTGTCTATTACACATGACAACCCTCTTCAAATGTCGGCGGTCTCTGTCAGACAACAGACGAGGTCGGTACTTTTTTGCTCTGTACGTATCCCTTCACGTTTCCATTTCACTAACACATTGGAAACAGTGCACCCAAGGATGTTTAGGAGTGTGGAAATCTCACATACAGACATATGACATAAGTGACACCCCACCTAACCACGTTCGAAGTCCGTGAGTTCCGCGGGGTCCCGTTATGCTCTCTCACGATGTCTAATAACTATTGAGGTCGCTGATACGGATTACGTGGCAGTTGGTAGCAGCAAAATGCACCTAATATAATCGTGTGATTTTGGAGGTGTCCGGATACTTTTGATCACATAATGTACACACTTTCATTTTGTGTCACTATCATGATGCACATGGTGAGTCATTAGCAGCTAATATTTTTCCTGTCATAATTGCTGACACAACATTTTCAAATGAGCCTTACTAAACTTGCAACTCACTATTGTAAGAATATGCTGCATCTGCAGGCGTCCTTATGATGCGTCCTTATAGTGTAGCTACCACTTTCGGCGCTTCAATGCACCATCTTCAGGCCGTAGGTGATCCATATTTAGAATGCATCAGTGGCGAACAACTGGCTTACGCAGACTACCTGTAACTGTGATGTCGTCTCGCACTCAGGGGTTTCCTCGTAAAGCATTGGCAGCATCTATCAGTAGGATCACGGCAAGAGAAGCATTTTAGCGTTAAAATCAAGCTTCCGTTTGAGAACAGTTTTAATTACGCTACGGATAAGATAACGGTCTGTTACAAAAGCAGTTCATGAAAACGATCTAAAACTTTTGTACAGATATTCTCTATATGCTTTGAACTATGGAATGGGTCTCATGCTCTCTGTTGTAAGAGACACTTAATAGACACAATATTAGATTTGAGACTCACATACAGTCACATCGCTTTACTGAATGTAAACATGCAGCCAGAACTAAAATAACTAAATGAAGTTCGTAACGCGATGTTTTTCTCCTGTTTTTTCCCCTACTTTGACTTTAGTTAGTTTACGCATTTACTTGTAGCATAAAGCGGCAGCTGTCGGAAAGCCCGCAACTGCTGGTCGCTCGTAAACCTCGATGTCGCTGTGTGCGTGGCGGCACCGCACCCGCTCTGTAACTCATAAATAAGCTCCCCGTTCTCTCAGCCCTAGAAAAATGCAGAATTAGCCGCCCTGTTACTACAACACTGCGTGCGTTACTGGGTCAACTTATCGCAATGTGGCTTCCTAAGTAGGTCGTAAGCGTGACGTACTATATTGTCTTGAATGTCTTGAATAAACTGACTGCATGTGTGAATTTCCTCCCAACTTATTACGTGTACTGTACGTTAATTTCATAGAGTATAGTTTCTGTGCGTGACGGGGTGTGGGGTGGGGGCGGGGGGGGGGGGGGTGGAGTTGGAGTGATGATACGAAATTTAGAGGGAGACCAAGGTGCGTTGGTTGATTCGGGCGATGAGTCCAAATAGCGAGGTCCCATCGGATTAGGGAAGGATTTGGAAGGAAGTCGGCCGTGCCCCTTCAAAGGAACCATCCCGGAATTTGCCTGAGGCGAAATGGGGAAATCACGGGAAAGCTAAATCAGGATGGCTGGGCGCGTTTTTGAACCGTCGTCGTCCCGAATGCGAGCCCAGTGTGCTAACCACTACGCCACCTCGCTCGGTATGTTGTTTCTGTCGTTTTTACTGTAGAACAGGGTGAAATGTACTCGTTGCTTCGAAGATGAAGCTGATATTGATAAAAAATTATTTCTGCTGTGTTGATACATGTAGCCTAATAACGTAATCGTCTACTTGTTCTATCATCGTTTGAAGATGCGCCTTGTCTATGCAGCTAAATAAAAGTTTTTTTATGCCATCCGCGTTTCGCAGTCTCTTATTTACGAGGCATACTCAGTGACCTGTAATGCACATTTGTTGTATATGTATAATCAATGTGCTATATCGAGTTTCCAGATATGTTACTATATTGTATTCTTTCGTTATCTTGTTGTTAGGTACGAAGCAACTTTTGGGAACACATATTTCACAAAGTTAATTTACTGTTTGGTTCAGCTTACGATTTTTGAGGTTTGGCATTCGATATTCGGCGTCTGTGAACACATTTCACTTAGATACTTCACTTTCATTCTGTGCTTTTTTATGGAAGGAACCAAGGAACGACATAAAACGTAAAATGTATTTAAATGTTATTCATCACGTCGAAGAAAGTGGATCATCGGTTAAGGCACTGGCGTAAAATTCAGTTGGTGAGGACTTAAAATCCCCATCCACATTTCCAGGTTTATGTTTCTCGTGGTTCCCATATATTGATAAAGTCAGATGCCAGGATATTTCCTTTCACAGTGATCCAGTCAATATCCTTATCCATCCTTGTTCAGCCTGGGCTTACGTTCCATATGTATAAACGTCGTCTTCAGAAAACATTAAACGCTAACCTTCTTTCGTTCCTTTCTCACATATCATGAAAACGACAGTGGTAGACGGTCACACAGTTGATTAGATTTGAAAATTTTATACGTATGTACTCCAATAGCGATCATTAAACTATTTGTTTATGAAATAACTAGTTTCAAGGAATCAACTGTGATTTTCTTATTTAAGTCTGATATCGAACTTCTACGCAGGTGATTTATGTGGTCGTTATGCATTAAATCATTCCCCCCGCCCCCAGATGGATACCCTAGATGATTGTTAACTGCCTCCATTAACTGTACCGCAAAAGTGTTGCCAAGTAATGTCTGGTCATTTTTGCTTTTTCACACTTTTTTATTTAGTTTCTAATCTTTCCACTAAATGTTTATTACCTTTAGATTTCCGGTACACTCAACGCTGGTTGCTTTTCTAACAATGGCCCCTCATTAGAATTTTCCTTTGCTTCAAGGAGATTCGCAAAAATACATAATGTTAAAACGGGAAGCCATTTTATTGAGAACTGATTGTTAAAAATTTCTCTTTAAGTTTCAGTAACTATTATTCACTGTTTCCACATTTCATTGACATTTTCTTAACGTTAGTTGTTTACATGCGATGTGGCTGCTTGTTACGTCTGAATAATGTAAGGCAGTTAGACGAATAGTCACGAAACAAAGTCACGAAACAACCCACGGGAAACTTATGATCTTAGGAGAAAGCGACACATCTCTCCCTAGTTAATAAACAGATTCAGAAGCAGACAAGACGAGCAAGTGCAATGGTTGTTACCTTCACTGAATGATAAGAGAACGACATTGAAATTTCCACCGAGCACAACGATTTCTCCATCATACTGAAAACAAGCAGCTTAAGTCTGGACCAGATTGTGTTTATTATTAGTGGGTCGCCTAAGCATGGAAAAGTTGTAGGACAATTTAAAGGATATTGAAAGATAGTCAAGACTAGGGTTAATAGATATTTATTTGCTCTAATGACTTGCATAAATCATGATAAAATTACAAGAGAACAAAGTACTCCAAAACCCAGGTCAAATTATAAAATGCTTGTAACACTGCAGGCACAAAAAGTGTGAAAGACTGTATGGGGAAACACAACAAGATCTTCTCATCTAGGCAGTTCGTAAAATCGAAGTTAACGATACAACAGAAGTTGCGTGGCAAAGTAAACAAGTAAAGAGCAGATCAGAATGTGCATCATGTTATCGCAATCGCAACACCTACATTTCCCAAACACCAGCTAGCATTCACTGATCAGCGCCAGTGACCCGAAGAGGCTACATGCAACATGGCGGGACAGAGCAGAATTGCATCTTAGTTCACAACCGTCAATCGCCTAACTTCTAAAAGTACGATTTGGAGTAGGTGACCTACAGCTATTGGCAGTCTGACGGACGAGAATATGAAAAGAGCCGCTCGGTCTAAGGAGCCATGTTCGGACTGCGCAGCCCCTCCCAGCGAAGGTTGGAGTCCTCCCTCGGGCAGGGGTGTGTATGTTGTTCTTAGCATAAGTTAGCTTAAGTTAGTTTAAGTAGTGAGTAAGTCTAGGGACCGATAACGTCAGCAGTGGTCCCTTAGGAATTCACACGTTTCATATGAAAAGAAAAAAAGAAAAAACAGAGAATCACAGCAGAAACTTCCCTCTCTTGGTGTACAACACACACATTAACAAACATGAGGATGACACCAGGCTATACCAATGTCTCAGTTCGTCAGCTTCTTCACACCAAACACAGTGGTGTGGCAACGCAGTTCGATTGGATGACAAAATTTTTAAGCGAAAATAACTGTTTTTCTCACAGTGATCAGGCAACTTCATGGCGTCTCGACCTTCAGTGTTCGTGCAGAAAAGGCAGAATTGTGAAACTCAATTATCCTCTGGGAATGGCAATGGCGGCACCGCACCTCTTGTCCTCGGCTATGTCAGGCATTGACACCGCAGCCAAAAGCCCAAAGCAGACCACAGCCTCACTTCCTCGGAAACTGCCTATTTCCCTAGAGGGGGGAGTGGGGGGCCCTCGCTTGTGCCAATGAGATTTGCTGACTGCCTTCTGCCGACAACAGGACCACGAGATCACACCAGTGCGTAAAATGCAAAGCCTACCTCACAAGCCCACTTGTTCAGTACTCTCAGTAAAATAACCACTAAATGATGGCAGAAAATGAAACACTGTCACTTTGCGATATGTGATAGTAGTGTCACAATGTTGTTGGTGAATAAAATGCTTGTACAGCAGTTATCAAGGAGCTGCCCTTTTCTTCATCTCTCGGTTGTAAACTCCGGAAATGAAAAGTGCTGCACGTTGAACATCTTGTGGACCACTATCCAATCGATACTCCAGTATTTCTATGCCTTTGGGACACATTGACTGAAATTTCGTTCTCTTGTGAGCTCATTTAGCGTATATGCACCACCGAAAAAACCACGCTTGCATATTAAGGGGAGGTTTACTATCTTTGGCCCGAAAAAAGCATGTCCTTTGAGAATTTTTGTCTCGGAATGTGTTATTGATATCGTTGTCAAATTTGGTCAAAATGGTTATTTGTATTTTCTCTACAAACTGGAATTTTTCGATGAGAAATGTCGAAGAGCAAAGGCGGAAGTGCCTTCGGAACGAAACAAAATTTCGATGTAGACCTACACGCGCGGTATGTCACAGGTCAGCGGCTCGTCTGTAATCTTGAGTTGACGTTCTCGAAGTATATAAGATTCTTTAGGAGTTGTACCTCGCTTAAGTTATTTGGACCATAGGAAACAAAATGGCAGCCATTTGAAGAAAACATAGGATTTTTTTTCCATCGATTTTTCGACTTCGTCGGCCAAGAAAAAATATTTATAGTTGATGGATCGGAATAAAATTGGTAAAACTCCTAGACAATTTACTTAGCTTCGTCTGAAACAAAGAATCATGCCAATCGGTCAGTAGATTTCAAGTTACCATACCGCGCGATAAAAAAAAAAAAAAAAAAAAAAACCGTCATTTCGAGAAAAACACGTTTGAAGTTTTGACTACATATAAATGAAATATTATGAAACGTACGTTCAGCCTACTATTCCGGGTCCATAAACTAGTCCTTCCTCTTCCTCATAGAGGACGTTAGGCTCGATCTGGGCCATCCTGCGATGCTCCAGAGCCGCTCGTACGGCCGGTGAGAGGCGGTTTTCGGCCACTTGAATCCGGTGCTCATCCGAATGTTTGGCGAAGTGCGTCGAATAGAGTCCCAGGGTGACGTCCATCGTTCTCATGGTCTTCAGAATTGCTGAATACCCTTCGTTGAAGCTGCACACTGCCAGGACAAAAAAATGGTTCAAATGGCTCTGAGCACTATGGGACTTAACTTCTGAGGTCTTCAGTCCCCTAGAACTTAAAACTACATACACCTAACTAACCTAAGGACATCACACACATCCATGCCCGAGGCAGGATTCGAACCTGGGACCGTAGCGGTCACGCGGTTCCAGACTGTAGCGCGTAGAACCGCCTGGCCACCCCGCCGGCGCTGCCAGGAAAGTCGCAATCTCCACAGTCTTCGCACCAGAATGCAAATCCTTTGGGGCTAACTTCCAAACACAAGCGTTCAAACGGTCATTTGAATTTTGTGTGTTTCCTCCCAAGCACCGGTACAGTAACTCGTCCTCCGAAAGAAAAAAAATTGGTACGTGAAAAAGGCCGATTTCGGGCAGGTGCATTTTTTATTCAATCGCGAATAACAAACATTTCCGTTCCGTATTCCGAAAAATCGTTTCAGGGGTGGATTCTTAACACTTTTATGGATGCAAAAATTCAATTTTAAAAAAATCGATTTTTTGAACCCAAAGATAGTAAACCTCCCCTTAAGGACGATGTAACTATGTGATAGCTATTGGCTGCATGACGTTTATGGTTTTTCTGTATTGGTGATCGCAACACAGCATGTCTAGACAATGTGCACGTGTAGCTCATTACCATATTTTGTACTCTCAGAAAGATCAAGTAATTAGCATGGGGCCACAGGCGCACCACACCGACAGAGCACAGAGTGGACGCTGTAGGGAATTATTTGCAAAAAGAGTTGTGTCGAGATGCACTCAGAACAACAGTGTGGCAAGAAGAGTAAGCAAGAATCGTCCAAGAAAGTCGACATCAAAATATGATCTTAGGGTTGTTCGACTGGTTGTGACTAGCAGACGGTTGGCAACAGTGGTTGCAGGCGGAATTCTACCACGAACCGTCGGAAACAGATTACTGGAAGGGGCTCGAGATCTCTACCTAGCACGCATGTTCCCACTGCCACCATAGCACAGGCAGCAGATAGGTACATCGTGTGGAGCCAGCTGGGACATTGAGTGGCAGTCTGTGGTGTTTAACAGTGAGCCTCGCTTCTCTTCGTGCTGGTCTTATTGACGACAACGATAACTTAGAGTTGGTGTTACCCTTCTGTATTAGTTGCTCAACGACAGGGATTTGTTGTATCCAGTTTTATGGCGCTATATGATAAGTTCATTGATTCGAAAAAAGCTTGTGGGGCCTGAAGATGGCAAAATGAATTGCCGAAACCGGTTGCGTTAGAAATAAAATAAAATAACCTGAAGTATACGGCTGTTGGTAAAGGTTATTGAATTGAGAAGTACGTACCAGCCGGTGATCCCTGGCAATAATAGACCGAGAGAGACGTAGTGAAAGGTTACAGGGAGCGGCGATTCTTCTGGAATCCTAGAGTGGGGAGCTATTGTTTATGACAACAAGATTTATTTGATAATTGTTGAGGACGGTTGAATGCTCGTAAGTGTGTCGCAGGAATGGCAAACACTGCTGTCATACTCTTCATGACAAGGCTTCCAAATCGCACATTGTAGAGGGATAATATAAGACTGAAACGTCCTCTTTGAAAAATTATACAAGACTGGTCTATATGAAACGTCCCCTTAGAAAAATTTATACACGACTGGTCTATGTGAAACGTCCTCTTTGAACAATTATACACGACTGTGCTTAAACTGACACCACAATATTTTCAGCGCAACGCAATCTGACTTCCAAAAATCCCTACGAAAGAATGGCCCTGACTAACATTAACCTATACGTTTCACAAATCACTTACCTCACAAAAATCTTTGTTACTCAAGCTACTGCAATACAAGGAGCGCCACTACTGCCAGCTAACTAAAAGATTCAAACTACGGAAGTCTCTAACTACTGATAGGCACAGTTAGCAAATGAAAGACTTTAATAGAGAACAAACAATGTATTTACCTTTATAGTCATAATATATACATCAGTTCATGACACCAATTCTTACAAATTTCAAAACTCCGCCATCTCTCTCCCCACGTCCACCACTGCTGGCGGCTCACCTCCAACTGCACAACGCTACGCGCTGTTAGCAGCCAGCTGCCGCTGCCCAACACTACAATGGCAGACAACAATGCAAACCAGCCACACACTGCACACGGCACAGCCAGTGATTTTTATACAGAGCGCTATGTGGTGGCGGCGTTACCAATAAAAAAACCTAAACAGCCTACTTACAAGACCCCACACTTCAGTTCACACAGCGAAAGAATTAAGTAATGTGCAGATCAGTGACTAGCATTTCCGGTCCCCTTTTCTATCGCCCTCACAGAATGTCTTATGCGTTGAGAAAACACATACTTCTGTAATAATCTCCAGGCAGTAATCTTCATGAACTGAGACATCACGTTTTTGAGGCGTGGCAAGAAATCCCTCAAAATGACACACGGAGAATTTTTTCTACTACATCACAACAGAGAGTACTCGGCCTAGTAGGGATCACTCCTCATACTGATGTTGGTGATTGGCAAAGAGTTCCAAATCGAAGGAAAGTTTCGTCTTTGTCCGTTTTGTGCTTAACATGTACACAGGGTTTGGTAAATAGCGTACTGGCTCTTCGTGGTGCAACAGTTTCCGTCAGTGTATTGGTCTGCTGCGTAATTGACCATCAATGGATGCCTGTTTCTGGTTTTCACAGTCACTTGTGGTCCATACTGGCTCACCGTTTCACGGACAGCTAAATTCGATTCCCCTTCCGATCATTGTCCATGCCGCGACTGAAATTAGGCCTGGGCATTCCCGGCAGACCATTTCTCACTAACACAAAACAAACACACTGGTCGGTATCGTTGCCTTTCTCGGCGGCGCATCTGACGCCTCTGTAATTGCAGGTTCGTTCGCTGCAGAACCTCCTGCGGGCTATTGGGAGAGCGCTCTTTTCGTCGATGATTCGCTGTTACCAAAGGTCAGAGGACAAAGGGAGGCTAACTCGGGAGGTAATAAGGTGGCGCTCCTCAGGTATTTCCGCTGCGGTCCTGACCGCCTGTCTGTGGAGCTCAGCCGCTGATATAATAGCGAACCTTGAGTCCCGCGCTGACTAATCCGCCTCGTCTAGACTGGATTCCGGGAAGCGACTTCGCCCTTGCGCTTGTTATTTTTTACTGCCGCCGTTCCTGACTTCTTATTCCATTGATCCGTCAGCAGCAGAACAGGGGCGCCAATTCCTGGGTAGTGATAGTTCTGATGATAAAGTACGCTGGTGATGTAGACCTTGTAATCATGGTAATTGAAAGAGGACATTGATAACGGCGGACCACTTTGACTGTGAAATTAGAATAGTACAGAATGTGAGAGAACCATTGATGTGCGTTAAATGGTAGGTATCACCAAACTTACAATCTTCCACCAGAAAAATTTTCACACTACTGTTTGTGTCGGGGAGACGATTTCGGAGAACTCTTACGACATCTGCATGTCTAATTGTTAGTTCAAATGGCTCTAAGCACTAAGGGATTTAACATCTGAGGTCATCAGTCCCCTATACTTAGAACCACTTGAACCTAACTAACCTTAGGACATCACACACATCCATGTCCGAGGCAGGGTTCGAACCTGCGATTGTAGCAGCAGCGCAGTTCGGGACTGAAGCTCCTAGAACCGCTCGGCCACAGCGGCCGGCTTCTAATTGTTAGTCTGACTCGTAAGTCGCCACCGGTGTTAGAAATACTAGTCATATTAACTCGTCGGTGCGAAGGGATGCAATTTATCTGATAAACAGAGTAGTGTCAAAATCAACGCTTGAAGTGCTTGCAGAACAATGTCCATGTCTTATTCGTTCTCTAGTACACTAGCTTCGGTGGAGCAGCTATCTACAAGAACAGCGAGACCCCTAAAAGATTACGTTTCTTGAAATGTGCTTCCTTATACGGCCACTCTCGATGATTCGAATTAAAATGGATCTGGGAAACAGTTCCAATAATTGAGAGTTCATTTAAGGTAAGTTTGACTAATCACGAAAGATCATCGAAGATCCGAAGTGAGGGCAGTACTGAAGCTTAAATATTTCTTCGTGCTTATTTCCAAATAGTAGCAGAAATTAATGACGAGAACTCAAATTAAAAGAAATTTAATTTCTTACCTGTTTTATTAATTTTGATACATTTTAACATTTCAGACGAAAGACACACAAAACTTCATGAAATAGATAAGAAGACTTCAGTTTTGTTTTGCAAAGAAATTAGCACTGTTTTTCTGTTACATTGACCTGCAGTGTGGTTGATTAAGCGCATTTGATATTATGTCCAACATAGATATCAAAATTCAGTAAGGACAGTGGCGGTGTTTTGACTATCTTCAGAAACTTTGAACAAAAATGGACTGGACTGCCTATCGAAATTACACTTTGCAATCACGAATATATGAACTTTGTCACACTACTGACGATATAACTAACTAACAAAGATCGTGATAGGTAAACAGGCATATGGGTGGTGCGTTGCTTGTAGCTGCCTCTGGACTCGTCCCAGCTGTCATTTGCGCTGCCCCTGGCTGCCCCATTCATTAACGTTAACACGACGCCATCAGCTGCGAGTTTGCTGTGATGGACGCCACTGTGCTGCAATGACGAGTGCCATTACAAGGCCGCCACATCGTTTAGCTGCGCGGCAGTTCCTGCGAAATCGAGTCCTGTTTACTCCCTGCGTATACAGCGCGCTGCCATGCATGTGCGACGGGAGGCTGTTAAATTACACTCCTGGAAATTGAAATAAGAACACCGTGAATTCATTGTCCCAGGAAGGGGAAACTTTATTGACACATTCCTGGGGTCAGATACATCACATGATCACAATGACAGAACCACAGGCACATAGACACAGGCAAGAGAGCATGCACAATGTCGGCACTAGTACAGTGTATATCCACCTTTCGCAGCAATGCAAGCTGCTATTCTCCCATGGAGACGATCGTAGAGATGCTGGATGTAGTCCTGTGGAACGGCTTGCCATGCCATTTCCACCTGGCGCCTCAGTTGGACCAGCGTTCGTGCTGGACGTGCAGACCGCGTGAGACGACGCTTCATCCAGTCCCAAACATGCTCAATGGGGGACATATCCGGAGATCTTGCTGGTCAGGGTAGTTGACTTACACGTTCTAGAGCACGTTGGGTGGCACGGGATACATGCGGACGTGCATTGTCCTGTTGGAACAGCAAGTTCCCTTGCCGCTCTAGGAATGGTAGAATGATGGGTTCGATGACGGTTTGGATGTACCGTGCACTATTCAGTGTCCCCTCGACGATCACCAGAGGTGTACGGTCAGTGTAGGAGATCGCTCCCCACACCATGATGCCGGTTGTTGGCCCTGTGTGCCTCGGTCGTATGCAGTCCTGATTGTGGCGCTCACCTGCACGGCGCCAAACACGCATACGACCATCATTGGCACCAAGGCAGAAGCGACTCTCATCGCTGAAGACGACACGTCTCCATTCGTCCCTCCATTCACGCCTGTCGCGACAGCACTGGAGGCGGGCTGCACGATGTTGGGGCGTGAGCGGAAGACGGCCTAACGGTGTGCGGGACCGTAGCCCAGCTTCATGGAGACGGTTGCGAATGGTCCTCGCCGATACCCCAGGAGCAACAGTGTCCCTAATTTGCTGGGAAGTGGCGGTGCGGTCCCCTACGGCACTGCGTAGGATCCTACGGTCTTGGCGTGCATCCGTGCGTCGCAGAGGTCCGGTCCCAGGTCGACGGGCATGTGCACCTTCCGCCGACCACTGGCGACAACATCGATGTACTGTGGAGACCTCACGCCCCACGTGTTGAGCAATTGGGCGGTACGTATACCCGGCCTCCCGCATGCCCACTATACGCCCTCGCTCAAAGTCCGTCAACTGCACATACGGTTCACGTCCACGCTGTCGCGGCCCGCTACCAGTGTTAAAGACTGCGATGGAGCTCCGTATGCCACGGCAAACTGGCTGACACTGACGGCGGCGGTGCACAAATGCTGCGCAGCTAGCGCCATTCGACGGCCAACACCGCAGTTCCTGGTGTGTCCGCTGTGCTTTGCGTGTGATCATTGCTTGTACAGCCCTTTCGCAGTATCCGGAGCAAGTATGGTGGGTCTGACACACCGGTGTCAATGTGTTCTTTTTTCCATTTCCAGGAGTGTATTTGAATGCCCGCGATTGCCTGCCCTACCTCCAGTGCGGTGTCTTCCGTTCTTGATGTTCGTTCACAGGCTTTTCCTACCACGTGGGTATGATTCAATATTGTTACTCTACCTCACCCCTCTGTTCAAACCTCCCCTAAATTTTCTTCTGACCCCCCCTCCCCCTCACCCATCGTCCACATCCTGTCTCTCTCGCTGGCTCTCCATTTTACGAGTGCAAATCAGAAAGTCTCTGCCCCTATTCTCCATTAGCCAAAGTAAGGTACACACAGATAATGAGAAACATACATCTTATTAGACGTATATTACACCATTTTTTTCCACATAGTCCCCACACCGGTTCACACATTTGTCCTATCACAGCACTAAACTTGAGATGCCCCTTCGGTAGAATTCGTCCGGCGGACTGTTGAACCACTGTCGGGCTGCTGTCTTGCCTTCATCGTTACTTTTGAATCGCTGTTCTGCCAGGAACTTTTGCAGCGGTCCGAAACCGCAGAAATCACACGGTGAAAGGTCTGGAACGTATGGTGGGTGGTTCAGAATCTTCCAGCGTCACGCCTGGTGCTTTTCGGCAATTCTGATTGGCACATGTGACCTTTTTGTCAACATCGTGAATCCCTCGGCGCCTTCGCCTGATGGCAGCCCTCAGACGTGGTGGTGTGGAACAATAAAGGTCGGCATCGAAGGTTGCACCTCGTGGCATGAAATCCAGCAGAAGCGGTCCACGGCTATCCTAGAAAGACGCGTCCGCAGCTCGTGGGCTAGCGTTGCTGCCTCTGGATCAAGGGGTCCCGGTTTCCAGTCCCTGACGAGTTGGTGACTTTCTCTGCCCGGGGCTGGGTGTTCGCGTTGTCTCCATCATTTCATCACCATTCGTGAACGTGGCGAGATTGGACTGTGTAAGGATTGATACTTTGTACGGGCGCTGATAACCACGCAGTTGAGTGTCGCACAAACCAAACATTATCATCCCAGAAGGCCGTGAACATGACTTTCCCAACAGATCTCACTGAACGGAATTGTTCTGTCACAGGCGAACCTGTATGTTTCCACATCATGCCCTGCAGCTTGGATTCCTGCGTGAAGTGCAGCATCCACGTTTCATCGCCAGTAACAATGCAGTCACCCTCCTTGGAGTACAGTGAAGACGACATTCGCTTGCCATTCATCGTGTCATCCACCTGCTTAGGCACCCACCGGCGTTAAACCTTCCGGTACACTAAGGACCCGTGAACGACGTCATAAGCACTTCAATACGATTTACCAAGCTCCAGGGAAATTGCAATGATGTGCACACGCGATCTGCTTTCCCCATTGCATCCACGCGGGAAATGTTGTCAGTCAGGGAAGAACACGTTCTCCCCGACCGCTCATTGGCATGCAAGACTTCACGGCCTCTGTCGAACCTCTACAGTTCTCAAAGGGAGACAGTTTTCCGCACATGTGGGCTGGATTTCCCTTTAGATGTCGATGGGCGTTAGTCCCTCGCTCCATAGAAAACGAATCATACTTCGTTGCTCTAATGTCGTGGTCGTGTGAAGCACAACGGACATCTTTAAAAGCTGACGCACTTGTCAACTCTTGCTGTCTTCGGAATTGTGAGGATGACATTTTTTTCCGAAAGTCAGGTAGTATGTCGCCAGACTCACACATTCTTCATACCATTTTTTTTGTTATATATGCCAAAACGTACCATATTCGTTATATATTCCCCCTTAATACTTGATGTTCATGGCGAAGGTCGCAGGTTCGAATCCTGCCTCGGGCATGGATGTGTGTGATGTCCTTAGGTTAGTTACGTTTAAGTAGTTTTAAGTTCTAGGGGACTGATGACCTCAGATGTTAAATCCCATAGTGCTCAGAGCAATTTGAACCATTTCATGGCGAAGAGTACCAAATTCAGTCTTATTCATTTCCAAGAAGTATCAAATCCGGTAGACAATCTCCTCTTGATAATGATGTCACACACAACATGGCCAACATTTGTTAACTTGACAATGCATGTTGTAAGAGCGTGGTGCTTTTTATGTTTACTGTGAGTTTTTAACTAAATGGTTGTGACAGATATATCTTATGGATACTGTGAATCACCAACAGAAACTCCAGAATAACAACTACCAAACTTAACACAAATTTCTGCCATAAGGTATCGAATCCGTTTTTATTTGTGCAGTAACAATTAAACATTTAACAGAGATACTTGGTGTAACGTGTCTCAACATATGTCTCAATATACGGTAACAGCAAAGCTACAAGACGTATTCTGATGCTAATGTGGATGTGACACGCTTTTCGTCTCTCCTGTTAAATTAGATTTTGTAGATTTGTTAGCTTTTGGAAATGAGCTACTCATATCCAATCTTACATTCATTAAATGTTTTACCACAAGTGACTTTGGTTGCATGGGTGATACAGAGGAGGTTAAAACAGCATACATGTAAGGTCTGTCGAACAGTAAAAAATTTTCTTAAACAATCTTTAGTACACATCACAAAACTTTACGCACATTTTTCGTAGTTTATTGTCTTAACACGTCCATGGTGGAGTGCTACTTGGTTGTTACCCATAACAGCAAGAGAGGGGAAATACAGCTGCGAAGGACACAGAGTAGGATTTTATGTAAGTTTAATCACACATGATATTGGATATAATAGATACATGGATATTAGAAAGATAGGAAAAAATGGTTGTGACGAACTTGTCACAAGATTGATGACTAACAAATAAAATACATGGTATTAGCCACAACTCTGTTGTTTGGGAACAAGTAAGTAAAAGTCTCAAGACGTATGCAGCATAGTGAGGGCGCTTTGCAATTTCCTGCCTCTTTTTCTTCCTCTTCTTCTTTAGTGTTCAACACTGAGGTTGGTTCGCATTCCTATGCCAACGCCATTTCGCTCTTCTGTCTTCCTCTTCATTTTCGTATACGTGGAACACCTTACATCATTCGTAATCTGCTGCATGTGTGACATCTTGGACGTCCCCGGCGATTCTTTCCGTCGGCAGTTTTTTCTCATGTTTTTCCAATGATGTTATTGTGTCTTAACATGTGTCCCATGAGACCGTGCGAAGTGGCAGCGCGGTTTGAGGCGTCATGTCACGGAATGCGCGGCCCCTTCCATCTGGGGTTCGAGTCCTCGCTCGGGCATGGGTGTGTGTGTGTTGTTCTTACCGTAAGTTAGTTTCAGTTGTGTGTAAGTCTAGGGACCGATAACCTAAGCGGTTTGGTCCCTTAGGAATACACACACATTTGACATTTTGTCCCATGAGCTTGTCTCTTCGTGTTTGGAAGTATGTCCAGGCAGATTTGGTTTCCTGTATTCTTCTAGGCACTTCTTATTTCGTAACTCTGCCTCTGCAGTTGTCCTTCAACATTTTCCTGTAGCACCAAATCTCCAAGAGGGCATGTAGCTCAGGGTTTACAAACTGTATTCCGCGTAACACTGTTGTTCCGTGGGAAGCGAATTAGTGCTCCGAGAAAAACATGGCGATTTTCGACATTTTTAATATTTTTTCAATTTTTTATGATTTCTGTGTTATTGGTTATGATTTAAAATTGAAGTATTCACTGAATAAAACAAGTTTTTTATATTTGTTGTAGTTTTCTTAAGTTTATTACCACTGAAAATAAAGAAGTTCTTCCATCAACGTACTAGGATTCAGAGTTCCCTCAGAGGGAAAATTTGGCAAACACTCTTGTTTTCCTACTGTCCAGGTATCGTATACGTACAGGGCCACACCTCAAGCAAATGCTTTCATCTTCTGTGTCCTCATTTTCAGCCTGATGTTCTTGCTGTTGTGTTAAGTTGCTTTTCAAATCAAATGCAATTTTGACTTTCTGTGTTCTTCTCACAATGTCATTCCGATTTCTACCATCACTAGTGATCCTGCTTCGCCAATAGGAAAATTACTTTGACTCTTGGGAGCACTGTGACCCAATTCTCTTTCTTAATGGTTCTTTTTAGATTTCATAGGCAAACCAAAGACACGTTTTATTGGCCGTGCACTTAGAAAATGTAATATATCTATTAAAGAGACTGCCTATGCCACGCTTGTTCGACCACTTTTAGAGTACAGCTGCGCAATGTGGGATCCTTACCAGACAGGATTAACGGAGTGCATCGAGAAAGTTCGAAGAAGGGCAGGACGTTTTTAACTGCCGCGAATCAGGGGAGAGAGTCACTGGCTATGATTCAGAATTTGGGGTGGACATCATTAAAGCAAAGGCATTTTTCGTTGCGCCGGGATCTTCTCAGGAAATTTCAATCACCAATTTTCTGCTCCGTATGCGAAGGTATTTTGCTGGCGCAGACCGACAAAGGGAGAAACAATAACCATAAGAAATTAAAGGAAAACAGAGCTCGCACTGAAGGATATAGGTGTTCGTTTGTTCTGCGCGCCGTGAAGGTGGTTCTGTAGAACACTCCGCCGCCGGTCGGTGTGACCGAGCGGTTCTAGGCGCTTCAGTCTCGAGCCGCGCAACCGCTACGGTCGCAGGTTCGAATCCTGCCTCGGGCATGGATGTGTGTGATGTGCTTAGATTAGTTAGGTTTAAGTAGTTCTAAGGTCTAGGGTACTGATGACCTCAGGTGTTAAGTCCCATAGTGCTCAGAGTCATTTGAACCATTTGAAGAACACTCCTCCAGGCACTTAAGTGTGACTTGCAGAGTATCCATGTAGGTGTAGATGTAGATTATTTTTCCATCTGTGAAGTCTCTCTTTTGTTCATTTTCATATCATACTAGTTACCGAAAATGCTTTCGATTGAACTGAGGACTTGCTCTGGATCTTCCGTTGGCGTGACCAATAATTTTGGATCCCACTTTAGCTGTTTCCCTCCTGTAGTGGAGAAATTAGCGCAAAAAATGTAAACCTGTCGTCCCCCTCACACGCAGGAGCGAAGGGGGGGGGGGGGGGGGGGGAGGGAGGGAGGGAGGAAGAGAGAGAGAGAGAGAGAGAGAGAGAGAGAGAAAGCAAAATTAGCTTGTAGTAGTACAAGAGATCGCATGTTTTGTGGATATATATAAGTGCACCCTAAAATAGTGCGGCTTACCTTATATCAACCGCTTAGCCATTTCGCAAGTCACCTTCTAGACAGCGATACCATTGTAAACTGCCCCAAGAGAAAAATAAATACAGAGTTCACGATGAAATGTGGAAGGGGGGAGGGGAGGGGAGGTAGTTCAGATCGGACTCTTTTCAGCCGGCCCGATCCACATTCCGGGACTGCGGAGGAAGCGCCGCAGCGGCGCTATGCAAGGGAAATGCGCAATAAAAAGGGAACAAAAGAATGCCGCCACACCTCTTTGGAGAGAGAGTTGCACGAATTCGGAGAAAGACACAGAGCCCTGGGAGTGGAAGTGGGAGGGTAGGTGCGGACGGCGAACCGGAGAACTTGTTCGTTTGCCGTGCCGGCAGCTCTTTTGTGAAAAGTAAAACGCCTGCAAGAAATGCGGCAGCAACTTACGTCGCCGGCGGAGCAGAGAAGCTCATGAATATCCGGCCGGCCACGCCGTTCTGCTGCTACCAGCGGTCCGCCCTTCCCCTCTACCCCCCCCCCCCCCTCCCCACCCCCGACACTCCGCCCAGTGGCGCCCGGTGTGGGCGGAGCGGCGAGCCCTCGCTCGTAAAGCGCATTAGCCGCGGCTTAACGCGCCGCGCCGGAAACTCTACAACGAAAATTACTGTAACCGCCCGCGGCACGGCGAAACCTTTCGGCACGCCGCGCGGCCACTCAAATGTTGCTCACTCTTCACTATTTGTTTTCGCCGCTGGCAAGTTATCGTGTGTCACTTGTCGCCTTCGTCTACATCCGCACTCGGAAAGACACTTTAAAGCGCAAGTGGTTGCACGACCCTTTTTCGACACGTGCGAACGCGAGTTCATTCGCACCTACATGGAATCACTCTCACTGTTCCAGCAATCAAATCCAGAAGCACGCTTTGCTAGCACAATCTGTCACCGCAGCCGATAAATTCTGAAATAAAGACGAAATCTTAGAAAGAATCCGACGCCCTGGATAATTGAGTTACTTTTCGTAAATATGGAGCGTGATGAACGAGACAAAAACGGAAAAGAATAGTGTTTAAGTGGACCTGATTTTGAAGTACCAATATCGAAGGAAAATGTTCGTGCAAAATGCAAAGATTCTGTACCATGAGCGGCCAAGAATTCGGCTCGCGAATGCCATAGCGCTCAACCTGATTGCACATTTCCTCACACCGACACGACACGCCGTGCGAAAGGGAAACAGGTGGAAACTGGGAACGCATCGTATTTAAATCTCAGTCGGGTTCCCCAAGGCTCAATCTTAGGTCCACTACTGTTTTTCATATATGTAAATGATCTGCCCTCTAATGTACAACAACCAGAATTAGTTCTTTTTGCAGATGATACCATTGTCGTAATCACTCCCATTAAACATACAGAAGTGGAAGAAATGGTGAAGAGAGTTCTCAAAAGTATCATTCACTGGTTTTCTGCGAATGGACTCACTCTGAATTTCACAAAGACGCGTAATTTACAGTTCTGCACCTCTAGGGGTACTGCACCAGCGATAAGTGTAACACATGGTGATGAAATAATACATAGAGTGGAAACTTCAAAATTCTTAGGTGTCCATATTGACGAGAGTTTAAACTGGAAGAAAACTCTTTTTGGAACTCCTAAAACAACTTAGTTCAGTCACATTTGCACTTAGAATCATAGCAAATTTTGAGGAGAGAGAAATCAGTAAGTTGACATATTTTGCTTATTTTCATTCAGCAATGTCATGTGGAATAATGTTCTGGGGTATCTCATCTTTACGAAAGAAGGTCTTCATTGCCCAAAAATTTGCTGTAAGGAGAATCTGTCGTGCTCAACCGCGATTATCTTGTAGATATCTGTTCAAGGAGCTGGGCATTGTGACTACTGCTTCACAATATATTTATTCCGTCATCAAATTGGTTGCAAATAATCCACTTCCGTTCATATGGAACAATAAGGTACATAATTACTATAGTAGAAGAAAAAATGACATTCATTGCTCAAAATTAAGGTTGTCTTCAGCACAGAAAGGGGCGCACAACGGGGCAACAAAAATTTTTGACCGTTTACCCAATGATACAAAATGTCTAACAGACAACAAGGTAAAATTTGAAAATAAGTTGAAAAAGTTTCTCCTTGACAACTCCCTCTATTCCGTAGAAGAATATCTATGTTTTTAATGTGTAAAAGGTGTTGGGTTGGAATTGCTAAGTGAATCTGTATATCTTGTTTTCATTTTAGGGGAAAAATATATGGTTATGTTTAAAGTACAAATAGATGTACAAATTAATTTGCAATATGAACGTAAAATGAGTCGTTCCACATCATGACGATTTATCGTGCAATATGCTCCATGGACATGAAAGTAACTAAGTAACAAACGCACTCGAAATGCATACGATTTGGTTTTATATTTCTCGTTTCTGAACAACATAGATAACAGAACAAAATAATTTATTTTTTAATTATTTTTGCTGCGCTGAGGACGTGATGCAGTACATACAGCCAATTTCACAGGTTTTGCACTAAGATTTCTACGTACTCGTGACTTGTGTAGTTTCATATTATGTATTTCACACACATATGCTGGTAGAAATACTATAGGGTATGGAAACTCTACCTGAGGAAAACAATATAGATGCCCTGGACAGTTTTAACATAAAAGGACTTGTCTTCGAAACAGCATTTACACAGCAGAGCGATCAGATACGCATGGATACGGGCAGCGACACTTTTAACTGAAACAGCAGACTGTACCGAGAAAAGCTCGAAAACAGACTTCAAAATGTTTGAAGGACTATCCTTCAGATTCTTTCAAGGCTACAATGAATTCTTCAGATTTCATGTTTTCTTTAACGCCGGGGAGCTTAAGGAGCTGGACCGTGTCTGTCAGAAATTGTACCTTCTACACTGCAATTTTGATTTCAAATGTATCCCCATCAAATCAGAAATAAGTCGTTTCTCAGCTTGTAGTGTCTTACTGTGGGCAGTGTTAAATGACGTCCACTTAAAATACGAGGTTTTGCAATTCACTCCGAATGTTCAAATTTTTGTACCTGCACTCCTTCTTCCTTCATAAATTCGACAGCAGTTGGGTTCAAAATCGTTCCAGGCGTCACCCTTGACTTAACACTGTGTTTTGCACTAATATATAAAGTCTCCATACTCTTCACTCACGCCTGCCGAAAACTGTTGCAACTGACAGTAGAACAATATGTTAACTTCAGAATCTTTATTATTCATATCACCAGTTTCGTCATGTGTTCCACGCTTGCAAATTGAGCACAAAGTGCTTCTTGGTATACAGAACTGTGAATCCAGTTTATCGATCATCATTTTTTTTTTCTCTTTCACTATCAACTAAATCTTTAAATTCTTTGCCGGCCGGAGTGGCCGAGTGGTTCTAGGCGCTACAGTCTGGAACCGCGCGACCGCTACGGTCGCAGGTTCGAATCCTGCCTCGGGCATGGATGTGTGTGATGTCCTTAGGTTAGTTAGGTTTAAGTAGTTCTAATTTCTAGAGGACTGATGACCTCAGAAGTTAAGTCTGATAGTGTTCAGAGCCATTTGAACCATTTACTTTAATTTTTTTGTGCATGGCATTATAATGTCGTTTCATTGTAAATTTGCAGTATCTGTCGATTGTGTGACTGCTGTATAGATACTGAGAATTGTCTTTCCTCCCTTCTGTCATTCCCATTCATTTTTAAAGGCTTGTGACGATAAATGGCTAGACTGCCTCTTTTTGCACAAACAGCCACTGGGACTGTGAATATCCTTCATATGACGAACATTTATCGAAGGGTATACAGCGCTGACACCACGATTCTGCCGAACAAAAGAGAGTTGTGCCGAGCAAAAAATACCGCACGACGATATTAAATGAAATGTCTCACCGTGTGGGGTGCTTCCGGGAAGGACAGAGCAAAGCTGGGACAGAACGAGCCTTGGCCCGCTTACCCACGTACTCGTGCAAAGTTTGGCCTTCTCGGCTAGTTTGACAAATAGGTCCCAGGTGCTGTCTATAGCTGATTAAGTCCCTGAGCCAGATGCAGTCGCTTGCCCTGTTTCAGAGAAAACGTCTGATCCTGCAATACCTGGGCAGTCACAGAGGGCGGGATTATTGGAAGCTTAAAGCACCAATGTTTGGCGTGTTAAGGGGTTTTTTAGGAACATGGCTGCCAAGGAGGGTAAGAAATCCAGAGAGCACTCTGTGTACATACCGGGTTCCAAACTTGGAACGGTTCCTTCTGGATGCCATGAAGACCACGGGTTCAGCCAACTGCAGGTCGGCACTAATATTGTGTGTCACTATGGATCGGAAGAGATTCATTCTGGTTTCGAGCGGCTAACAGAGGTTGTAAAAGCTGCCTTTGCAGCATTGTCGACAGGACCGATTGCGGATGTCTGGTACAGAGCCTAGTGGGGACTGTGAGTCAGGGGCTCAGACAGTTCTGCGAATGTGTAGGCTGCAGATTCCTCGACTTGCGCCATAGGGGGGTTGGGTTAGGGCTTCAGCTAAATAGTACATTACACACAGGAGGCAGCTACGCAGGTAGCGAGGGTTTTATGGAGTGCACTGGGCGGTTTTTTAGGTTAGAGGCTCTTGGGACAACATCAAAATCACTTTAGTCTCAGAGTGTACAGGTCGAATACAGGAAGAACGTAGATCTAGGAACTATTGTTGTAGCACTTATAAACTGTCGTAGCTATGTTCGGAAAGTACCAGAGCTCCTAATAGAAAGCACTGATGCCCAAATAGTTATACGCAGTGAAAGCTGGCTCAAGCCGGAGATAACTTCAGCAAAAATTTGTGCGAAGGAATTAATGGTGTTCAGAAGGATAGGCTAAATACAGTTGGCGGTTGCGTGTTTGTTGCTGATAGAAGTAGTTTATCTTGTAGCGAAATTGAAGTAGATAGATCCTGTTAATTAGTATGGCTACAGACTATTCTTGGCAACCGTTATTCCAATTGGATCCTTTAAACAACCTCCCTTCTCAGATGATAGAATTGCTTAAAAGTTGAAAGAAAATTAGAATCTGATTTCAAAACGTACACGACTCATACCGTTATGGTTGGTGGTGACTTCGATTTACCCTCGATATGTTGCCGAGAATGTGTGTTTAAATCCGGAAGTATCCGCAAAACATCATCCGCATTCTCTGAAACTTATTTCGAGCAGTTAGGCCATGAGCCTACTCGATTAGTAAACAGTTGTGAAAAACCACCTGACCTCTTAGCAACAAAAAATACTGAACTAATAACAACCATCAAAACAGACACAAGGATTAGTGAACACAGGACTGTTGCAGCGAGACTGAATACCGTAGCTCCCAAATGCACCACAAATAAACGAAAAATATATCCGTACAAAAACACAGATAAAAATTCGCTTGACGCCTTCCTTAGACACAGTCTCCATTTCTTGCAAACTAAAAATGTAAGTGTAGAGCAGGTTTGCTTGAATTCAAAGAAACAATAATGTAGACAGCAGTTGAGAAATTTACACCAATTAAAGTACGGAAACGACGGAGCTGATCCCCCATGGTACTCGAAACACATCATAACACTGTTGCAGAAACAACGAAAAAAACATTCCAAATTCAAACGAACTTAAAATCCACAAGAGTAGCGATCTTTTAAGGAAACTCAATGTATAGAGTGGACTTCAATGCGAGATGCTTATAATAGTTTCAACAACGAAACTTTGTCTCGAAACGAGGCAGAAAATCCAAAGAGATTCTGGTCGTGCTTAAGACATGCTAGCGGAAAGACATAATCAATACTTCCTCTTCGTGATAGCAGTGGAAATACTATCGATGACAGTGCTATTAAAGCATAGTTACTGAACACAGACTTCCGAAATTCCTTCACCAAACAAGACTGAGTAAATAAACCAAAAGTCGAATCAATAAAAACTGACAACATGAGTAACTTAGAAGCAGATATCTTCGGAATAGTGAACCAACTTAAATACTTAATAAAAGCAAGTCTTCCCTTCCAGATTGTATACCAATAAGATTCCTTTTAGAGTATGTTGACGCAATATCTCCGTATTTAACAATTATATACAACCACTCACTCGACGAGAGGTCAGTGACCAAAGACTGGAGACTTGCACACATCACACCAGCATTTATTTATTTATTTATGTATTTATTTTATCTGGCAAGATTGGGGCCTTCAGGCCCTCTCTTACACCTAACCAGACATACTCAGATTGAACGAGTTACAGTTTCTACATAACTTTAAGGACATATAACGTATTATGCAGTATTAATGTTAAAGAAAAAAATAGAGATTATAAAATTAGTACAATGAAAATTATAACAATAAAAAATAATTATAACAATGAAGAATAATAATGATAATAATAATAATAGTGACTATGTCTATGAAAGTAAACATACTTTTCTTTTGTGAATGTCAGTTCCATTGTTAGTTGGGAATTTTCTCGTTATATTCTTGCAGCTTGTGAGTTATTCTCATCGAGCAGAGACATAAGACGATAGAATGGGGTGAAAGAAATATATAAGAGGTAGATAGGTTAGAGGAAGAGAAACAGAATGGTAAAATTCGAAGCTGTGATGGAGAGGAGAAAGAGATGGGAGGGGCACAACAATGGTGGCTATACCGTCCCTAATATGTAAGTTTTGAGTTCCCTCCCGAATGTTGAGTAGTTCTGGATAAGACGCAGATCACAGGGGAGTGCGTTCCATAGTCGTATGGCTGAGATGGAGAATGACACGGAGAAAGATTTTGTGTTATGTAAAGGTACAGCCAAGATGCTAGACGTATCCGATCTGGTATTGCGATTGTGGAATGATGATAGTTGTTTAATGTTAGAAGATAAGTATTGGGGGCACCAGTGGCTAAGAAATCGATGAAGTAAGCACATCGTGTGGAGATCGCGTGCCTTATGTGGGCGTATCCAACCTAGCTGGGAGTATGAAGGACTGATATGATCATACAACCGAACATTGCACACGTATCTAACGCAAGCATTCATCACTAGCTCGAGGCATCTAGAATTTTCACTATTTGTGCCGTGTTGAACTACATCGCAGTAGTAAAGATTAGGGAAGACTAGTGTTTGGACTAATTTTTGTTTAACATGGGTTGGAAATTTTTTTCTAAATTTTTGAATTGCATGTAGGGAGGATAGTGATTTCCGGCAAGCTGTGACTGTTTGTCCTTCCCAGTTTAGGTGTTCATCCAAGATTATTCCAAGGTCTTTTACTGTTTTTTGGTATGGTAGTTGGGTACCATTGAGGAGTATTGTAGGGACTGTTTCGCGAAAGTACCGGCTGATTAACTTTGGATGAGATATAAGTATGACCTGGGATTTCTTGGGGTTTAGTTTCAGACCTAGATTCTGTGCCCATCGAGAAACAGAGCAAAGATCTGCGTTCATACTCGCTACTGTGCCAGCAATGTTTTTGGGGCTTGCACTTATGCACAGTTGGATGTCGTCGGCATATAGATGGTAGGTGCAGGAGTGAATCACTGAAAAAATATCATTAATGTACAGTGAGAAGAGTAGTGGACCAAGGACGGAGCCTTGTGGAACTCCAGAGCGCACACTTTTCCATGATGACTTTTCCGACCCACAAATGACTTGTTGACTTCTGTTTTTGAGGTAGCTGTCGAACCAGTGTATTGCGCTGTTTGAGAAATTCAGCTGTTTCATTTTAATGAGTAATATATCAAAGTCAACTGTGTCAAAAGTCTTGCTAAAGTCAAGCAGTGTTAGGATAGTAGGTTCACGTCTGTCCATAGCATTTTTAATGTCATCAGTTACTTTGATTAATGCAGTTGCTGTACTATGTTGCTTTCGAAAGCCTGACTGATATTCGTCATGGATCTTATGAGTTTTGAGGTAATCCATCAGCTGCTCATGGACGATGTATTCTAAGGCTTTAGATATTGCAGGTAGTATGCTGATCGGCCTGTAGTCACCTGGCGACCTAGGGTTGTCAGTCTTGGGTATAGGCTGAATTAAACTTTGCTTCCACTCAGTAGGATATGTACTACTGACAAGAGACAGGTTGAAGATGTCTGCGATAACTGGAATAATACTGTCTACGACGTTCTTAATCATGCCAATCCTCACTCCATCATTTCCTACTGCCTCGGTAGAGATTCTCATAATTGCCTTGTGTACTGTGCCGGTAGTGACATGTTTCAGGAAAAACTTGTCTCTCGAGAGATTGATATCTTGGGGCTGGTGGCAGTTTACAGCTGTTGAGAAGAAATCGTTTAATTCTTCTGCAGATGGTTGATGAACAGCGTCAGATCTTCGCTTCCCTATACCGAAACTGCGCAGCTTTTTCCACAGTGCAGCAGGTTTTGATATGCAGCATACGACAGAGCGGGCATGTCTGATTTTGGCATTCCTCACGCTTTGCTTGGTTCTGTTTCGGAGTTTCCTATAAGCTACATATGCCTCGGGAGTTGGGTTACGCTTGAAGGCCCTATGTGCAGCATCACGTTTGTTCATTAACTGGTGTAATGCAGTGGTGAGCCACGGAGCGGGAGCTCTCTTTACCTTGACAGCACTCAAGAAAGCCAGTAGGAATAATTCACAAAATTATAGCCCCATATCGCTAACCTCAATATGCAGGCAGACTTTGGAACATATATTGTGTTCGAACATTTTGAGTTGTCTCAAAGAGAACGGTCTATTGACACATAGTAAACACGGATTATAAGATATCGTTCTTGTGAAACACAACTAACTCTTTACTCACACTAAGTGTTGAGTACTATCGACAAAGGATTTCAAACTCATTTCGTATTTCTAGATTTACAGAAGACTTTCGACACTGTACCTCATAAGCGGCTTATAATTGCGTACTTATGGAATACTATGTCAGTTATGGATACATGATTTCCTGTCAGGAAGGTCAGCCTTCGTACTAGGTGACGGAAAGTCATCGAGTAAAACAAAGGTAGTTTCTGGCGTTCCCCAAGGTATTTTTATAGGCCCTCTTCTGTTCTTTATCTCCATAAACGATTTAGGTGACAATCTAAGCGACAGTCTTGTTTTCAGATGATGCTGGCGTTTATTGTCTAGTAAAAAGTCATCAGAAGATCAAAAACAACAGCAAAAAGATTCAGTTAACTTATCTGTACGGTGCGAAAATCGGCTGATGACCCTAAATGATGAAAAGTGTGAGGGCATCCGCATCATTGTTAAAAGGAATTCGTTAAACTTTGGTTACACGATAAATCAGTCAAATCTGAAGGTCTTAAGTTCAACTAAATACCTAATTATTACAATTACACAGGTGACCGTTTTTTCCGCGCGCAACTCTAGAGTTGAATAGAAGAGAAATAGTATGAAGGTGGTTTGATGAATCCTCTAAGTGAGATTTACAGAGTGGCGGTGTAGATGTAATAGGTGTCAAGATACAGTTGATCAGATAGTGTACTTCAGTTACGTCCTATCAGCTTTGCTGTGTGTGTGTGTGTGTGTGTGTGTGTGTGTGTGTGTGAGAGAGAGAGAGAGAGAGAGAGAGAGAGAGAGAGAGAGAGAGAGAGAGAGAGAGAAGGGGGGGGGGGGGGGGGGGGGGGGAGGGCGATGGAAGGTCGAAAGCGTTTAATAAAATTTTTTGGTTTCTTTTTGTTTACCTTCTTGCGTATAAACTGAAGGGATTGCTTGCAGGTAATTCTTATTTTTGACAACTTGCAGACAGTCGTTTCATTTCGCTTTCTCTTAAAGAACCACAAATTGAGCAAATCGTAGGTAACACTTTTCAAACTCCATGTGTTTCTCGTTAGACCACTCGCTAACACAAAGGCATGTTTGAAACCGTCCGAAAAACTACATCATTCAACAATGAGACGTAGTGAAACAAAGCAAAAATGAACAGAACAGTGGAAACGCCCACAATTGTTTCACTAGTTCACCGTCTGCAATGAGGAGACGCCACAAATTGGAAGCATGCTTGACTTTGCATCGTTGCGTGCGCCCCTTTGCCTCTTCGTGGAACGGCTGCATGGAAAGTTGCACATGTGTTAAACACACGCTTACGTGTGACTTCTGCTCTCTTTCCCTCGTTCCTTGTTCTATTAGAGAATGGCGCGTGGGCGCTAAGATGGTCGTACGAGCTCTAATTTCTGTTATTTTATCGTTGCGGTCATTTCGCGAGACGTATGTGGGAGGAGGTAACGCGCACTCTCCAAATTTCAACAGTGCATGACTCAGTATGCACATCGTCTCTCTTGTGTCGTCTGCCACTGGACTGTGTTAAATACTTTGCACTCTTGCTGGAGTCGATACCGCGGCTGTTGGTTGTTCTCTCTGTCTCTCTCCCACCCTCCCTCTCCTCTCCCCTCTCTCCTATTAAGCCAAACTGATAAGGGTGCCAAGCTGATGAGCAAAACTCTACAAGCGTATTTTTTTAAGGTGCTTCTTTCGTAGATGAACTGCATTGCAGACCTCTCCTCAGTTTCTCATGAAGTAATGACATGCGACGCTTTAATAGTGGTTCGTCCGTCGGATGGGGGAGTTAGTGCACTGCCGCCCATAGTCCTCTTGAGTAGGAGTATGTAATGTGCCGGCACTGAGTTCCATCCTCTCCCTTCCCTAATCATCATAGAACGCAAACCAACCAACAATGCCATACGAATTTACTTTTTGTATTTCTTTACATAGTCTTCAAAAGAATTTGAGCCAGGCAAATGCTTTTCTGAAGTGGAAGGACTAGAATACGACAAAGAAGGAATTTTGTCATTTTTTTCGCTTATATTGCTTTTGTTTTTGTTTTTCTTGTTGTTGATGATGATCGTGGAGGTGGTGGTGGTGGTCGTCGTCGTAGTAGTAGTAGTGGTGGTGCTGGTGGTGGTGGTGGTGGTGGTGGCGACGGCCCTCGACGTCCTGATCGTGGTCATGACGGAAATCTATGCAGCATAGAGCGTCGTGGTTGTGTTCAACGATACAAAAAAATTATCTCTCTCACGACTCAAAGATACGCGTTCCTTCGCCAATAACTATTGAGCGATTACTCAATAGTATAATGTCCTGGGACACGTTACGCCACGCCTGCGCGAACTCGTCACGAAGGTCTGTAAGATTTGTTGGTTGACAAGTCGCACGAGTCAGTTTTCATCACATCATACCCCATTCGTACTCGACTGGAGACAGGTTCGAAGATCGTGCTGGCCAGCTTAGTTGCTGCATGTCTAGAAGAGCACGTTTTCATGGGCCGTGTGCGGGCGAGAGTTATCCTGTTGGAACAACATACCAGATTCCTTTAGCAGGAAGGACAAAAGAACGGGTCTAACAACATTGTGCACAAACCGAGCGCTGGTTAGCGTCCCATCTGAAGACACCAAAGGTGAACGAGAGTTGTAGATTATCATCGCACCCTGGCCAAAGGCCTGGTTTGGGTCCAGGGTGTCTTGGACAAAAACACTCTGCGAGAGAGTGCTTACTTGATCTGCATCGTACACGTTAATGACCATCACTTGTGTGCAGACAGAATCTGCTTTCATCGCTGAGGACCACGACGCGCCATTCCATCTTCCAAGTCATCCTCCGTCGGTAGCAGTCGAACTATCCACGTAGATGCTGTGGAATGAGTGGAAGACGGGTTAGAGATGTGCATGCCCGTAATCTAACTAATAATAACCGTTTCGCAAAAGTTTGTGTCAACACGCCTGGGCTCTCAAGCCCTCTTTTCTGTGCTGTGGCAGCTGTACGATCTGCCATTGCTCCTGTTTCGATACGACGATCCTATGCTGCGCGGACGTCCAGAACCTCGTCTACCTGTGTTAGAATGTTCACGTGACCAATACCAGCATCCTTGCACAACTGAAGCCCCACTTCCAACTTGTATGGAAATTTTACAAAAAGGACCGTCCTCCCACTCGGAAGGGCACACTTTGACCCCTTGCAAACTCGCTCATTTGGCTGTAGGAAAGAAGAGTGCGTCTTTGTGGCATGATTGCCTGCTTGCTTCACACAGGTCCTTCTGCTTGTGATCATTCCATATTAAATGTTAGACACAGATGGCGATCTAGTAGCAATGCCAACGCGCTGTCTATTGGCGAACGACTTTGAAACCATTATTTACTATGCACCAGGTGGCATATTCAATCATCGGATCAGAATCGACGTCCTCTTACCAGGTGTAGATCCCTCCCTCCCATTCCCGTGTGTATTAATTTCCACCAGCGCAGTAAGCGCAGAAGAGACGATCTAACGCTCACGCGTGTAAAGCAGATGCACCTTCAAACTCACCCCACCATCAGCTTTTCACTCAGGCCCACAACAGTGCAAGCCAAAAGCCGCAGCGCAATACTAAGTTGCACCGCAGGAGGTCGCCTGTCTCCACGTCCCAGGTTCCCTAGCAGGAAGCCCATCGTACATTCCTCTCTTTTCACCACCGTGGTGCAACAGAACTTTTGACAAACACTAGCCTGCTGGCTACTCTACCACATGCACTGACGTTATACTAACTACCAGAAGAAAGCGAAAAGCCGAAATCAAATACAAAAAGTGAAAAGTAATAATCATTCTTTTTTTTTGGTAAAATGAGCAGACATCAAACAAGAACATATTCACATAAGCTCGATTTCAGTTTAGTGAAATACTGAACTAAAATGAGAGGAGTGAATTCTGTAACATATAGTCTGTCAAAACGTTTAGTTCAGCGGTCACTCGCTGCAACATAATGCGATGGGAATCAGAGCGCCATATTGAGTACGCCAAGGTATTGTCTAAAACGCAAAGCCACTTTCAGAAGTTGTGGTGATGTGTGATACCATAAGGCACAGTACTCATCTACAGGTCAACAAATTTGCTGCTACTGTCTGGGTTTACTACCATGACATTATCAGCTAGTTATTGTTGTTGGTCAGCTCCTACAAATATGTGGGTGCAGCAGTTTGTAGTAACATCAGATGGAATGATCACATATCGTCTTCCAGCCACGGAGGATGGATGAAGTCCTCCTTACTCGTATTCGAATAGGCCACAGCCCTATGGGGCGTGGCTTCTTGCTCCGGTGAGAGGACCCTCCAGTGCGTGATGCTTGTGCCGTAGAGATGACCGTGAGCCACATTTTACTAGACTGTGTTTTATTCTTCTCACCAAAGGGCAGCAGGTTGTTTGTCAACAGACTTGCCCTCATTTTATTATTTATTTGACAACCAAACGAATGTGATAAGACTACTAAGCCTTTGTGAATTGTACCACGTGTTTCTTAAAAATTTAGGGCGACATTTCTTATGTGTTATCAGAGTGACTGGCCCATCTTTTTTTAAAAAAAAAAAAGAATAAAGAAAAAAAGCTGTCAGCCAGCCACATATTCCTCTGGCTCTATTTCAGTTTTCCTCTTCTGAGCGGAATTTTATCTCAGATTATTTTTTATTTCTTTTCTCTAATATTCTTTGTTTAAATCGCATTCGTTTCAACTGATTTCGTATGGATACTAATAACCTCTTCGTTGAAGACCGCTGATCGACACACACACACACACACACACACACACACACACACACACACACACACACACAGAAATCACCTATACTCAATAAATCAGGTGACAGACTTTCGTCCATTGGTAGGGTATTGAGAAAAAGAAACAGTTGGTCTACGAAGGTGACTGCTAACAAAACACTCGTGCGTCCGATCTTTGAATACTGTTTAAGTTTTTGAGACCCCTGCCAGATAAGACTAATAAGGGACATATTCAGTCAAAAGAAGGGCAGCGGGTTTGGTCACATGCTTGAAATATTGATTTCTGACCATTGGGTCCTTACATCAAAATACCGGTTTAGGAACCTTTACAGTATCCAAAACTTTGGCCCTATACTTTTGTGGTAGCGTACCTTAAACATTTCTTATTCTTTTTCTCTTCACGGATATGCATCTGTGCCAGCAGTTATCAGCCTTGTCCCTGTAGCTTTGGTAAATAGGTGGTACAAAAGTAATCTTAGAGTCCTTTTCAAAACCATTTCTCAATACTACCTATGCTAGATAATCACGGGGCATCAAACGTTTCTTCCTGAACGTCTAAGAGCTTAGATTTTCCACTTAATCTTCGAGAATATTCAGGGACTCGGTCAACCTTGTACCGATTCGGCTTCCTCTTCTGTGCGTAAACTCGATGCTCACAGATTGTACAATTGTGTTACGGAAGAATGCTCCAGAGTGTAGGATCCACTTAGTCTCTACAGTTGTTGCGTATTAGTTCTAGACAAGTGTTTGTGTTAGGGTTCAACGCGATTCGAGGACATTAAAGATGTAGCGGAGATCAGAACAGCAGTGAGTAAGGGATTTATATACCCACAGTCTCACAGGAAGGAACATCGGAGCATTTACGTGATTTTATTTTGAGTAATCCACATGGATATTCTGCAAATCACATTTAAGTGCCTGGCAGAGGGTTCATCAAACCACCTTCACAATTTTCTATTATTCTAATCTCGTATAGCGCGCGGAAAGAATGAACACCTCTATCTTTCCGTACGAGCTCTAATTTACCCTATTTTATCGTGGTGGTCGTTTCTCCGTATGTAGGTCGGTGTCAACAAAATATTTTCGAAATCGGAGCAGAAAGTTGGTGATTGGAATTTCATGAGAAGATTCCGTCGCAACGGAAAACGCCTTTCTTTTAATGATGTCCAGTCCAAATCCTTTATCATTTCTGTGACACTCTCTCCCATATTTCGCGATAATACAAAACATGCTGACTTTCTTTGAACTTTTTCGATGTACTCCGTCAGCCCTATCTGGTAAGGGTCCCACACCGCGCAGCAGTATTGTAAAAGTGGACGGGTCCGCAGCTCGTGGTCGTGCGGTAGCGTTCCTTTCTTCACGCGCCCGAGTTCCCGGGTTCGATTCCCGGAGGGGTCAGGGATTTTCTCTGCCTCGTGATGACTGGGTGCTGTAGCTGTCCTTAGGTTAGTTAGGTTTCAGTAGTTGTTCTAAGTTCTACGGCACTGATGACCATAGATGTGAAGTCCCATAGTGCTGAGAGCCATTTGAACCATTTTTAAAAGGGGACGGACAAGCGTAGTGTAGGTCGTCTCTTTAGTAGGTCTGTTGCATCTTCTAAGTGTCCTGCCAATAAAACGCAGTCTTTGGTTAGCCTTCCCCACAACGTTTTCTACGTGTTCCTTCCAATTTAAGTTGTTCGTAATTGTAATACTTAGGTATTTAGTTGAACTTACGGCTTTTAGATTAGACTGATTTATCGTGTAACCGAAGTTTAACGAACTTAATGAGAGTGACATACCAGTAGTACAACCCCTTTCCCTGCGGCTTAGTTACTGCCCTATGTCGATGTGTAGTCCCACTCCAGTTTCCCAGCAACACACCCATTAATCGAAGCATGCTACCTGCTTCACTCGAGACTACATCAAAGTAATTGTCGCTCTCCAGATACATGCGCTATTCGCATGTACGTATCACTTACCTACTCGTATTGTTATTCATTGCTTGTCTAATCATACAGCGCTATTTTTCTACGTTTTGTGTAAGGTGTAGCCTTGCATTCGTCTCCTGTATCTTCACATTAATACTAATTTGATGTTCTTGCGAGATCTGAGGAGGTAGGATAACTATAAAACATTTATCATCTAACACTTCCTGGCAGAGGAACATCACATCTGCGAAATGTGTGGATGGCAGCGACTCTCTCTGAATTTTTCACCGCTCCATTACACATTTCCTTTCGTACTCAGAAATGGAAGCAAACACATAACTTTCGTCATATCCGGGAAGATACATGCGTGTAACAAACCTGTTCAGACATTTATTACGATAATCCCACGGCATGACGATTCACGGCGTGTTACAAATTAATATAAATACCAGTTACTCTATCGAGGAAGTCCTTTTACTAGAACAGCAATGTGGTCTAGAAATAATTAATAACGTTGTGTTACATTCACGTGCTGAAAACTTGTTCCATACATGCCTGGCGTATGAGCGTTCGGATATCAGCATATTGAAAGGAGACGAAACATATTTATGGCTACCGTTTATCTTCTTTGCAAATATTGTGGGAAATGGAAGCATCCGTGTCGATTTTAATGGCGGTAGTAATTCAAGGAGCCTTTCTGCTGACATGTTTATGACCCACTGGAATGCGTTGCAAATTTCGATGCGAATGAATTATTTCGGCAATGAAATATATAATCGCGAAACGAATGGGCACTATTAAAGGAATACCGACAATAAAATGCGGCGTAATTCAACGAAGAAGAAATACCGCGAAATATCTTGTGATATTCCTTTTTCCGCAAATTTTTGCAGTCCCTGCTATTCATTTACTGAAGTTACAGGGACTTTTTATTAAGCAAAACAAAGTAACAGTGAATAATTTTCGCGAGTTCTTTTATATTAAACTGAGTTAATGTGGGACTGCAACTTGTACGGAAGTCTGCAGAACAGTGCAGCCGAGCTAAGACCATTTAGTTATCTTTCTCTGTGCTTTGTGTAACATACAAACGTTAAAGTCGCAATATAGTCGTCAACACAAGGCATTGTATAGCAAGGATGGTAGTAAAATTCTTCGTTGGCTTAATTCATTACCTAATAATAATAATAATAATAATAATTATTATTATTATTATTATTATTATTATTGTTATTACTATTAACAAATCAAAAACTGTGATAATATACCTATTATAAAAAGCGATCAAAAGGCGGTAGTACAGAGCTCGTATAAACGGCAAGCGCCAAATTCAAACTCTGCACACTTCGATCTAAATTTTTTTTGTTGGACGATAAACACCTTATTTCGTTTCAGGCTGTACAAAACTAGTGCTCTGTCCTCTGATTTGTCACAAATGCGAAGAAACAAATAGAATGATGATGATGATGATGA
Source organism: Schistocerca gregaria (assembly GCF_023897955.1). Classification (NCBI taxonomy): domain Eukaryota; kingdom Metazoa; phylum Arthropoda; class Insecta; order Orthoptera; family Acrididae; genus Schistocerca; species Schistocerca gregaria. Next base: position 140,005,993 of record NC_064921.1, read on the forward strand.
TGATGAAATAAGAGGAAATGAAGGAGGAGAAAGGGACAGATGAGAGTAATGGTATATTGTCACCCCGTTAAGTTTTTTAACTGCGTGGCTATAGAATCGAGACTTTGTAGGGTATTTAAGGTCTGTCGATTCCTGATATAACAAGCAAAAAACTGAAAATCAAGTTGTTACGTTGAGCGGGTTTCTGTTACTCGATTGTGGACAAAATAAAGATTTCCGGAGTGGCAGAGACCCAGGATATTGTGTGACAGCGTATGATACATAGCTTGAAACACAAAAAAACAGTCGTAATCTGCTGTGTGTACTGAACGTATTGCAAATTTCATTGTATCTTCGAAATGGCTCGATAACAATGCCCAAAAACCGTACCCCGGATCATGATCTCGCAAGACTGAGAGACGAGTTCCCTATCTTTGTAGTTTGCAGCACATGACAGCACGTTATATTTTTTGTAAGCGCCTAGAACTCTGGTTGGGTAACTCCTCTGCACGAACTACAAAGCCAGCTTTGTTTCATTTAACGATCCACACTCATAAATCTGTCTTAGCTACAAAGTGTCGCCTGGGTGTGCTGCGCCAGTAGTTACTGATGTACGACCGAATGCAGAGAAAACAAGACACACACAGCGGCATCTAATGCTCCGCCGCATTCCATTTCTGCCAAGCACAAAGGAAATCAAACGTCAGTTGGGTGTAAATGTCCTATTGCATGTACTTCAACAAATGCGCAGCAGAAATTGGACTACATCACTAACTTGATACTAAATAATTGTAAAAGCTTGCAGGTTTTCCTACCACATCGTTTTTCTTCCTCTTTATCTTCTTGGCGTCAGTTTGGTTTCGTCGCCGCCACGCTAAGAAGGCTCTGGCAATGGAACCTAACGTCGGCAGGGAGATAAGATGGAAGAAGAATGATGTGTTACAAGAACCTAAAACCCTTTATCACTGATGACAACGGCCGTTAAAACATTCAGTTTTACGGATGATAGTACCGTCAGTCCTGGAATAGAAATGGGCGGCAAAACCTTCACAGCAGAAACGGAGCATAAAATGTCGAAAAATTTTATTCTCGCATTTAATTGTGACTTCACTATCTAAGACTGTTGTCATACGTTGGTTATTTATATTTTGTTGCTAGCATTCAGAGTACGTGTTTCGAGCATATATTGTTAGTTTTCAAATGTTACGAGAATATAAGTACCAAGCAACATTTTCAGCAATACAAATTGTGCAATAAAATTTGAAGCATTTACATGTAAATACTTTATGTAAAATACCTCACTTTTCTGTGGGCAAGAGAACGTTATCCGTTGCATGTCGGTGCAATTTTGTCTTTTTCCATCGCTTTTCGGAGAAATGTAGAATGAAACAAACTTCTTAAATACGTAAGCCACGAGATTCTTCGGCTTCCACGTACAAGTTTGACAACTGTTTCACGTTTCCAGTGGTAGCTTCAGGGACCTATATTTCTCAGAATTCTTCTTCTTAAGTCGAGATATTATATTCATTTTCTTTAACGCATTTCTTAATTTCGATCCCTTTGGCATTCTCTTCAGCGCTTCGTAGTATGAATCAGAGAGATTATAAATGTATAGTATGAATCAGAGAGATTATAAATGTACGTCTACTGGCTCACATCTCAAAGACGTTTGACCTGAGCCCTCGTTCAGAATCGGTGCTTCTGTCAGTACAGAAGATTAGAGAATACATACCACGTAAGTAGCGGTATTTTTGTCTCTGTGGTCAGGTTGTATTTATTCACGTAACTGATTTTTACGAATTTTGCTTGTACCAATTTTTTATCGTTACATTTCATTTCAGTTGAATTTCCCAAGCCTAAATTAACGCTTTCTGAAATGTACGTCATTTTGTCCACTTTCTCAGTTTCACAATCACAAAAAAGAATGTTGTGCTCATTTTTATAACCATAAATTTTGCTTTGGTGCATTGATATTTTAAGTATAAGATTCGCTAAATTCCCTTACTTCGTTTCATAGTTCTTGAAAGCTTTCCAACGACTCTGCAAACACGTTGATGGTTAAGTCATCATCCTCAAGAGACCCTTGATACACCCTCTTAAACCCTATTACGATCACTGCTTCCAAACAAAGACTGAAAAACACTTTCAATGATGAATTTGTTCGTTCAGCTTTGATCTATTCTAAATGTCAAAATATTTTTTATTATTCTCACTTATTTATCAACAACACCGATTTTGATTGTTGTACCATACCGATAGTCCTGATGTTGACAATTTGTAGATTCTGAGTTGTTGGATGAAGCAGCGATAACAAGACTTCCCAAACAGATGTAAAATAAATCAGCACAAGAGAAAGATACATTACGATTAGTCAAGCTCTTGCGACACTTACTCTAAAGTAGCCCCGTATGAGATCATTGCCAAGGTTGTGACTGGTTGTAACCAATCTACAGTTCACGTGGTATGTAACAGGTTGACAGATGCATCTCACTCACATGATACAATATTGCATATTTTCGTCACTTACTGTCATCGCACAACAACCTTTGTCACAGAAGGCAGCACCTGGTCACCCGTTTGGTGGTCGCTCACTTTTGCCACTACGTTGATCATTGCGTAGAAAGGGGCTAGACGAAAGTGATATATTAACTAACGATCAGGACGCCAAGGAAGGTATTTATTGAGCACGACAACGACCCAGATAAAGTGACGACATTCACACGAGTGACTGAGAAGATCACAGAAAATTATACAGTATTGCTGGAGAAAATATGAATACTCCTGTGTATACCAACCTGCATTGCTCACGGAGGTGTGTCCGCACCTAAGACGTCTACATCTTATGAATATCAGACAGTTTGTGTGTGCTTCATATATGTAGCTTGCTTAAAAGGACAAGGGAAATGATGTTGAAGGCAGTGTTATAGAAAGCGACAAGAATGTAAATGAAGATGGAATGGGAGAACAGTTTGAAAGAACACTTTCAGACCCGAGACGAAACAAGTCCCTGGACTAGACAGCATTCCACTCAAATTTATTGGGATTCTTGCGAGAGGTAGCCATGACAAAACCCTTCCATCTGATGTGCAGTGTGTATGAGAAAAGCGAAATATCCTCAGACTCAGAGTAATAATTCCTGTTCCAAAGAAGGCAGGCGCTGACTCGTGGCAACATTACCAAACCATCAGTTTACTTAAGTTGCAAAATACCGACACAAATTATTTAGAAGCGAACGAAAGAAGCTAATTGAAGCTGACCTCGTAGAAGATCAATTACGGTTCAGGAGAAATGTGGGAATACGCAAGTTGTGTTAGAACATAGGTTAGGTAAAGGCAAACCACCGTTTGTAGCGTTTTTAGTCTTTAGAAAGCTTTTTACGATCTTGACTAGAATACACTCTTTTATGTTCTGAATGTAGCAGAGATTAAAGGCAGGGAGCAGAACGTTACTGTATTTACAACTTATTCAGAAATCTCACTGCTGTGACAATAGACAAAGGATATGAACAGAAGTAGTGGTTAAGAAGAGAGGAATACAGAGTTGTAGCCTATTCCCGATGTAATTCAATCTGTACAAGTGCTAAAAGAAATCAAGGAGAAATTTGGAAACGGAGTTAAAGTGCTAGAAGAAAAAATAAAAAATTCGCGATGTGTCGATGACACTGTAAATTTGTCACAGATTACAGAAACAGTTGAAAGGAATAAATAGTGAATATTATCCATAATGGATGCTGCTGAACTCCGTGACTATTCCTTCATAGGGAGTAGGATAAGATCCGCTACCAGTCACAATTTAATGTGATTTGTATCAGACACGACCAGTTAAAATTTATCTTGTAAAAACCTTTTTTATGCGGAGAACTTTCAACTTCTTAAAAATTACTATATTACAAATAACGTACTAGATTTCTGTGGAAAAATCGCATTCATTTTTCTTAAAGCCTTTTTTTGAGGAAACGGAGACTTCCTTATCTTAAGACTCTACAGTCGTCGCCCATGCAGTAAGAGGTAATGTTGTACCGCTATAAAATAATACTTTCATTCTTAAATATCAGATGTCTACAGTCACTGTAAATACCCTTGTGATGTCACAATACTGAATTGGTTAATGAATTTATATTTTATAGCCAGACGTACCGGAAAACTGCGCTCACATTGTTTGAAGGCAAAGCGATTTATTACTCGCCGCACCGTGTTACTCAAGTATTTTACTGTCAACAAGTCGTACCTGCAAATCTGACTTAACAAATTCCGATCGAATATTCGTTCAAATATTTTCTGTCGCCTCTTTCGTGGAAGCCACCAGAGGCATTTTATCGTCAATGAGCACTCAAAGGGCTAGAAGGGCCTGATGCAACGAATGAGTATAATTGGCGTTGCATATAAATCGTAAGCACTTGGTACTGAGTATTCTACAAAAATTTAACCTATTATCAGGTGTGTCATATTACTAAACAGATTGTGCCATTGGATTTTTAATGTCCCTTTCTGGAAGCAGTCTTATATTCATGCGCAGTGTGTAATTTTTTTTCATACCTGTCTCCCTTTTTGCTGTCCCAAGGGAAGATATGTTACACGGCTTCGGGCTTGTGCCCATCTTCAGATGGTTATACATTTATTTTATGTTTCGATTTCAGTGTTGGCGTTCACTGTTTAAATAACAGGAACAATGGGAAGTGGCGAAGTGACATGTGTTGAAAATATTAGTGTTTGTATATAAAACTGGAGTATCCAAATCGTAATAGTATGTATGTCATTTTCTTAGTAAAAAATAAAATAAAATAAAAAATAAAGAAAATAAAATAAAAAGGTGACAAGGGTGCGATTAAAATTTGGATACTCCAGCTACATGTAAGTACATTAATATTTTCAAAACATTTCACTTCGCCACAGCCCATTGTTTCACTTGACTGACTGACTCAAGAACTTGTAATTTGCCTTATGTTTAAACACTGAACACCGACACTGAATATGGAAACATAAAATGAATGTGTAATCATATGAAAGCAGACAAAAGCCCGAAACCTGTCGTCTCTTAAATAAATCGCCTTCTGTTATGAGTGGCAGCGGATCTTATTCTACACAATGCGTAGTGTCTTGAAAAGAGCTTTAAGATCAAGGTCAACACAATTAAAACATGGGTAATGGAATGTAGTCAAAGTCAATCAGGTGCTTCCGAGCGAATTAGATCAGGAAATGAGACACTAAAAGTTAGAGAGGCTTTTTGCTGTTTGGGCAGCAAAGTAACTGATGTTGGCAGAAGCAGAGAGGATATGAAGGTAGACGAACAGAGGGAATTCCGTGATTTCCCTAAATCGCTCCATTTAAATGTCAGCATGATTCCTTTCAAAGGGCATTGCCATTTCCCCTCTCCGTCTTTGAAAAACTCCCATCTTTTGCCCCTTCTCTAGTGACCTCATTGTCGACGGGACGTTAAAATCGATTCTTCCTTCATATTAGAATGTAGACTGTCTATAGCAAGTAAAACATTTTTGAAAAAGAATAATTTGTTAACGTCCAATACAAATACATAAGGAAATTTTTTAGGGAAGTGAAACATGGACGATAAGAGTTCAGACAATAAGAAGCTTTTCAGCCATGGCGCTACTGGAGAATGCTGATGATTAGATGTGTAGTTCACGTAAATAATGAGGAGGTAGTGAACTGAATTGGAGTAAAAGTAAATTTTGGCACCAATAACTAAGAGAAGGGATCGTTTGATACAACACAATCTGAGGCATCAATGGATGGTGAATTTGGTGATGGAGGGAAGTGCGGGGACGTTGGGGGAGGGGGCGGGGTAGAAATTGTAGAGGGAGGCAAAGGGAAGAATAGCGTAAGAAGGTTCAAATGGACGTAGGATGCGGTAGTTAAGCGGAGATGAAGAGGCACTTGGTAGACAAGCATTGAGAGTTGCGTCAGACCAGCCTTCGGACTGAAGAACACAATAACTTCGGCTACGGAAACTATGAGACAGCAACACTCCCTCGTAAGGTGATGGGACGAGTCTTTTGCTGTGGCCTCACATTAACCAACTGGAGACAAGGAAAAGTGTTGTTACCTTATAAGGTAATATCACGTGTCATACCACGCTGTAAGTGTGTGAAATGAAATTTTTTCCGTGCAACCGCACAACTATGGAAATAGAAAGGGAACAAACGGAAAAGTAATGGTAGCATGGATAAATGTTGGAGAGATTAAATCAAATAAACAAGTTAATGACGACAGAGTAAGCAGGACAAACAAGTGTGTTACGTCACTAGTGCACTCACAGAGGATAATACACGCTTAATGGAAATGACGCGGGTATTTTTGAAAAAGAAAAACATTTTAAAGGAAATGGAAAAGAGTTTCACGTTTGACTGACCTCTATGCTGGGATCATTCTGAGTCGCCTTTCCTTTAATGTCCCCATTACAAGGGACTGAAGCATCGTATGATGAGAATTAATGAAAGGGCGGCTCATAAGATACTAGAGTATAAGGATCTTAGCCTACAGGTTAGTTGAATGTGTAATATTATTGTTGACGCAGAATGAACTATCTGGGAAGGAAATTGCAGTGTGTACATTAAATCTGAAGCCTGCTAGGGATACTGAACTTTGTAACACAGGCTACAGCACGCCGCTTCCGCCCTAGGCAGTTCTCGCTCATTAGGTCCTACCGCCGCCACTGTTAGATGATGTTTCTTATCGATTTATTTGTGTATTATATGTACCCAATAAGTCTTTAATTTTTCGATGTAGCCGGCCAGGGTGGCCGAGCGGTTCTAGGCGCGCAGTCCGGAAGTAAGTGAAGTCAAATATAAGGGACTGTCAAATATAAACGAGACCGATGGGAAAAAGTAAGTAAACTGTTCATTATTTCACAAGTAATCACCGTAACTGTTAATACATTAATGCCATTGGCAGACAAGCCGGTCAGTGCCTTCATGGAAAGAATTTGCGGTTATAATCAGGTGATCAAAAAGTCAGTATAAATTTAAAAACTGAAAAATCACGGAATAATGTAGATAGAGAGGTACAAATTGCCGCACATGCTTGGAATGACATGGCGTTTTATTAGAACCAAAAAATACAAAAGTTCAAAAAATGTCCGACAGATGGCGCTTCATCGGATCAGAATAGCAATAATTAGCATAACAAAGTAAGACAAAGCAAAGATGATGTTCTTCACAGGAAATGCTCAATATGTCCACCATCATTCCTCAACAATAGCTGTAGTCGAGGAATAATCCCAAAGCCAATAATCGCACGGACTGAGGTCGGGGGATCTGGGAGGCCAAGCATGACGAAAGTGGCGGCTGAGCACAGGATCACCACCAAACGACGAGCGCAAGAGATCTTTCACGCGTCTATCAATACTTCGTTGTTGTTTTTTTTTTTTGCTCTAATAAAACCCCATGTTATTCCAAGCACGTGTGTCAGTTTTTACGTCGCCATCTACATTATTCCGTGGTTTATTAAGTTTTCAAATTTATACTGATTTTTTTGATCAGCATGTGTGTGTGTGTGTGTGTGTGTGTGTGTGTGTGTCTATGCACAAAACATTGTCTCCAAACGAAACGTACATCTTAAACAGCTTGCCTGCTCTATTTGAAGTATAGGGCTAGTTGGCTGTGAATGTTACACTCCCAACACTTCAGAACTGCAACTGTGGGTTTGACCCAGCATGAGTGACACCGATTACATTGAAAGGTAATGAAAATGCCATATACCGTTTGCCTTCTGAGACTGCGCATTGGGAGTGGGGTACTTCAGACTACCGCACAATCAACATTCAGCTTTCACGTGATTTCCCTAAGCTACTTAAGGCAAATGTCACAATGTTTTTTTGAGAAGGATACGTGCGATTTCCTACCCCACCCTTCTCCAATCAATCTTGTACTCAGTCTCTGATAACCTCATCGTTGACGGGATGTTGAACCCGAAGTGTCTCTTTCTACCCACTGCCGACATGGGTGAGGAAGCAGCTGCGCTGCGAGCCTCCGGAGCGACCTCTGCACCGTCCCAGCTGGCTCGCCGCTCCACATACGCCCGACACTTGTCCTGGCGGCCGAACGTTTGTTACAATCACCGTGGCGGCAGCGTCAACAACAGCAGCCGCAGCTGTTGAGGGCGTTTTCCGCCTGAGTGGAGGTCCCGTGGGCGGCGCTGACACCATTAATCAGGCGTGACGGCTGCCCCGCGCCGCCCCTAACAAGTGGGGTCGCCTGCTCTGCTCTCGTGCCTTCCACCACACACCCTGTCGGCCGTCGCTGTGATGGGCCGCAGTGGACAGTCGGCCAGAAGAAACTCTCGCCGTGTGCGGGCGGGCGTTATCCTTCTGTGATGTAAGCCCTCGATGGAACGCTATGAACGGGAACAAAACTAGGCGTGTAGAGAGTATCAAACAATGGAAAAGAAACCAAAAAAAAAATGGTTCAAATGGCTCTGAGCACTTTGGGACTTAACATCTTAGGTCATCAGTCCCCTAGAACTTAGAACTACTTAAACCTATCTATCTTAAGGACATCAAACACATCCATGCCCGAGGCAGGAAATGAACCTGCAACCATAGCGGTCGCGCGGTTCCAGACTGATGGAAGATCCAGGATGGAATGTAACAATACCAGAGAAGGAAAGTTGCTACTCACCATTTAGCCGAGATGCTGAGTCGCGATAGGCACAACAAAAAGATTCACACAATTATAGCTTTCGTCCATTAAGGCCTTTGTCAGCAGGAGACACACATACACACACGCACATACACCCACTCACGTAAATGCAACTTGCACACATATCTGAGGTCTCAGAGAACTGAAACCACACTGTGAGCAGCAGCACCAGTGCATGATGGGAGAGGCAACTGCGTGGGGGTAAGGAGGAGGCTGGGGCGGGGAGCGGGAGGGTTAGTATGGTGGGGATGGTGGACAGGGAAATGTTGCAGTTCAGACAGAGGGCAGGAGAGAAGGTATCGTCAATTTAGGCGTGATAGAAAACGCGTATAACTTTGTGGAAATTAAAGACGTTAAATCTACATCAGCACTCCATAAGCCACTTTGGCTGTGTAGAGGAGGGCACTTCCCGTACTACTCCCCCTTCACCCTTTTTCTGTTCAACTCACAGAGGGTGCACAACAATAACTACTGTCGGTAAGTCTGTGTAAGAGCTAGAATTCTTCTAATTTTACCTTCAGGATCTTTCCATGAGAAACTCGCAAGATAAAGCAATATATTAGTTGATATCTCCAGTAATGGAAACTCTCAGACTTTTAACAGTAAACCGCAGCGAGATGCACAGCGCCTATCGAGTGTCGTGTACCACTGGAATTGGGTGGTTATTCCCATGACCCTATCGCCTTTGCTAATTGAATCGTGATGAAACGCGCCGTTTTCCCTAGGGTCTTCTCTATATTTTCTATCAGTTCGTAGTGTTACGAATCCAGAAATGGAAACCTCTTGGATCGGTCGAACGTGGGTTTTACAGGAGGAGGACGAGATTAGTGTTAAACGCTCCGACGCCATTAGAGACGAAGCACAAGCTCGGATTAAGAAAGGATGGAGAAGGAAAGCGGCCGTGCCTTTTCGAAGGAACCATCCCGGCATTTGCCTTAAGCGATTTAGGGAAATCACGGAAAAGGTCAATCAGGATGGCCCGAAGCGACTTTGAACCGTTGTTTTCCCGAATACGAGTCCAGTGTGCAAAACGCTGTAGGTTTCTAAGCTATCTCCTTTGTTGGTGGACTGCAGAACCGAAGGATCTTTCCAATGAATTTCAGTCTAGCATATTCCTGTCGAACAATTAGTTTTATGTGGTCATTCACTTTTAAATCCCTCTGTATCCAAGGTATTATCGCGAAGTATGGGAGATAGTGTCACAAACATGATACGTGAATTGGAGTGGCAATCATTAAAACAAAGGCGTTTTTCGTTGCGACGGGATCTTCTCACGAAATTTCAATCACCAGTTTTCTCCTCCGACTGCGAAAACATTCTGTTGCCACCCACCTACATAGGGAGAAATGATCATCACGATAAAATAAGAGAAATCAGGGCTCGCACAGAAAAATTTAAGTGCTCCTTTTTCCCACGTACCGTTCGAGATTGGAACGGTAGAGAGACAGCTTGAAGGTGGTTCATTGAACCCTCTGCCAGGCACTTTATTGTGAATAGCAGAGTAATCACGTAGATGTAGAATTAAATGTAGATATCCTACACGTTTAACATATGTGACTGATTAGAATGATGGTTCTGTGTTCGTGTAACATACAATAACAGTTCTAGCTATATGCAAGACGTTACATTTGTTCATTTTAAGTATCACTTGCTAATCCTTGTAAACGGCAGTGATCTTCTAAAGGTTCTCAGCATTTCGCTACGATTTTCTGGCATTGCGACTTAGCTATAAACTTTATCATCAACGAACAGCGCCCTGGGAATTCGGAGGCTATGAATGAGGTCATTTAACTATACCACGAACAGTAACGGTGCTACAACGCTCTTTGTGGTTACCCCCCAATCTATGTTTTAAGATATCTCTCCACTAAAAATAATAGGATCTATTTCCTAAGCACACTTCAATCCAATCACAAAGCTTTATTTTTCTTTCCGTTATTTGCATTTATCCAATATAGACATCTACTATATTTAAATAATATCATTCTTAATGACTATCCTACTGTGCACTTTGCTAACTGCCTTTTACAAAAAGAATGAGTGTCTGAATAAATGTTTCAAACATGACGAAACTGGAAACTACTTACAACATACCATTAATTTAAAAAACAGATAACTTCTTACAGAGATCTATACGTTCAGTGCACAGTACTTCTAGACAGATCACACATAGTTACGTGGTTGAACAGCATAATCAATACTTGTTCATCCTTTTAGCTCGACAGCGACACTGAAGCCGATGTTGGAAGGCGTTAGCGAAAGCTCTGATGAATGATTGTTGTTCTGCCTTCAGTCTGGTACACAAATAGTACAAGGATCACGCTTCCTTCTTCACAGCATAAATCGGGTGACAGAGATTCCTTTAATCCTGTTCGGAACTGGTAGGTCGCAAATTTGCCACGATTTAAGGCATACGCGTAGCCGTTCTTATGAATCGTCTGCTTCTATTCCAAAGAGTCAACCAAGGAACTAGGTTGCAGCCCGCCGTAATACACCCCTTTTGAGGTCTTGATGCAGGCCTGTAGCGTCTGTCAGTCGTTTCTCATTTTTTCATTGATTAAATTCAGCATTTATTAGTACGGAAGTCCATCAGTTAAGAATCCGCCTACGTTCATTGCTCACTTCGCTAAGTTGTCTGTTGCACTGAACGTTGCGACAGTGCCCTGGTGTACCAAAAATTGTCGCTGCTCGTGATTGCTTGTTTTTAGCAACTTCCGACTTACGCGAGCAGCAGTGTCGCGATACGATAAACCGCAATCGCGATAGGCTACAATCCGACCTTTATCAAAGTCGGAAACGCGATGATACGCATCTCTGCTCCTTACACGAGGCACCACAACAACGTTTCACCAGAGAACGCCGGTCAGCTGCTGTTTGTGTATGAGAAATCGGTTGGAAACATTCCTCATGTCAGCACGTTGTAGGTGTCGCCACTGGGGCCAACCTTGTATGAATGCTCTTAAAAGCTAATCATTTGCATATCACAGCATCTTCATCCTGTCGGCTAAATTTCGCCTCTGTAGCACGTCATCTTTGTGGTCTAACAATTTTAATGGCCAGTAGTGAAGTTGCCGCTTCTTCACTGAGCGGCGACCTTTTCTTGCTGTCACACTTTACCACACCACCTAGCCTCGGTATTGCGCAGAATTTGGTTAACTAGCAGATATGCATGCCCTCTGTCGTGGATGGAATGCTTGAACAGCACTGGTGCCAACCGCTAGGAGGGATCGGAAATGAACTGTGCCGTGATTTGCTAATTCAGGGCAAGTTGTTTATAATTAACACTTCCCAACAGGGAAGTGCATCCAACTCATGGTGTATAAGAAATGTTCAGAAAAAAAATGGTTCAAATGGCTGTGAGCACTATGGAACTGACCATCTGAGGTCATCAGTCCCCCTAGAACTTAGAACTACTTAAACCGAACTAACCTAAGGACATCACACACACCCATGCCCGAGGCAGGAATTGAAACTGCGACCGTATCGGACGCGCGGTTCCAAAGTGTAGCGCCTAGAACCGCTCGGCCACCCCGGCCGGCAGAAATGTTCACAAAAACTGCCTTTTGCTACCACTTGTTCTCCAGTGTAGCCGCCTGTTAACGCGTCCGCGGCCACTGCTCGGTTGCAGAGCACGTGGTGGAGCTGCTGCGGCAGTCGGAGAACAAGACGGCGTCGCTGTTCGAGCAGCAGTACCGGCTGATCTCGAGGCAGGCGCGCGACCCCGTGTCTGCGCTGTACGCGACGCTGGGCGGCCACCTGGAGGCGCCGCTGCAGCCCAGTGCGGGCTCCAGCGCCCCGGGGCCCGCCGCCGACCTGGAGGAGGCCGTCACCGACATGTTCGCCGGCCTCTTCCCGCTCGTCTACCGGCACGCCGTCTCGAAGGCGCGCGACTTCGCCGCCGACTACAAAGCGTGCCTGCGAGAGGCGACGCCCGAGCTGCAGCCGTTCGGCGACGCGCCGCGCCAGCTGGCCAGGTCGGTGCAGCGCGCGCTGGAGGCGGCCAGGGTGCTGCGGCAGGCGCTGCTGCTGGGCGCCGAGGTGCTCAACGCCACCGACTCGCTGCTCACCGGCGAGAACGGCCCGCCAGGTAACTGAGCCACGGTCCAAATCTGACACAACCTAAGTGAACGCAATTTGCTCGTTAATTACCAATACATGAAGAACATATTTTAACTCAAGTTCAGTCTTGATCACAACACTTATGTCTCAATAACATAGTTGACCGGTTTCGGTTATATTATACAGGGTGTTACAAAAAGGTACGGCCAAACTTTCAGGAAACATTCCTCACACACAAATAAAGAAAAGATGTTATGTGGACATGTGTCCGGAACCGCTTAATTTCCATGTTACAGCTCATTTTAGTTTCGTCAGTATGTACTGTACTCCCTCGATTCACCGCCAGTTGGCCCAAATGAAGGAAGGTGATGTTGACTTCGGTGCTTGTGTTGACATGCGACTCATTACTGTACAGTACTGGCAACAAGCACGTCAGTACGTAGCATCAACAGGTTAGTGTTCATCACGAACGTGGTTTTGCAGTCAGTGCAATGTTTACAAATGCGGGGTTGGCAGATGCCCATTTGATGTACGGATTATCACGGGGCAATAGCCGTGGTGCGGTACGTTTGTATCGAGACAGATTTCCAGAACGAAGGTCTCCCGACACGAAGACGTTCGAAGCAATTGATCGGCCTCTTAGGGAGCACGGAACATTCCGACTGGGGAAGACTAGAACGACGAGGACACCTGCAATGGACGAGGCAATTATTAGTGCAGTTGACGATAACCCTAATGTCAGCGTCAGAGAAGTTGCTGCTGTACAAGGTAAAGCTGACCACGTCACTGTATGGAGAGTGCCACGGGAGAACCAGTTGTTTCCGTACCATGTGCAGCGTGTGCAGGCACTATCAGCAGCTGATTGGCCTCCACGGGTACACTTCTGCGAATGGTTCATCCAACAGTGTGTCAATCCTCATTTCACTGCACATGTTCTCTTTACGGATGAGGCTTCATTCCGACGTGAAGAAATTGTAAATTTTCACAATCAACATGTGTGGGCTGACGAGAATACGTACGCAACTGTGCAATCACGTCATCAACACTGATTTTCTGTGAACGTTTGGCCAGGCATTGTTGGTGATGTCTTGATTGGGCCCCACGTTCTTCCACCTACGCTGAATGGAGCACGTTATCATGATTTCATACGGGATACTCTACCTGTGCTGCTAGAACATGTGCCTTTACAAGTACGACACAACATGTGGTTCATGCACGATGGAGCTCCTGCACATTTCAGTCGAAGTGTTCGTACGGTTCTCAACAACAGATTCAATGACCGATGGATCGGTAGAGGAGGACCAATTCCATGGCTTCCACGCTTTCCTGACCTCAACCCTCTCGACTTTCATTGATGGGGGCATTTGAAAGTTCTTGTCTACGCAACCCCGGTACCAAATGTAGAGACTCTTCGTGCTCGTATTATGGACGGCTGTGATACAATACGCCATTCTCCAGGGCTGCATCAGCGCATCAGGGATTCCATGCGACGGAGGGTGGATGCATGTATCCTCGCTAACGGAGGACATTTTGAACATTTCCTGTAACAAAGTGTTTGAAGTCACGCTGGTACGTTCTGTTGCTGTGTGTTTCCATTCCATGATGAATGTGGTTTGAAGAGACGTAATAAAATGAGCTCTAACATGGAAAGTAAGCGTTTCCGGACACATGTCCACATAACATATTTTCTTTCTTTGTGTGTGAGGAATGTTTCCTGAAAGTTTGGGCGTACCTTTTTGTAACACCCTGTAAAACCATCTTCAGACCCATGGCTTCGTTGGAGGATAGTAGGCGGAGCTCTCCTGAGGAGAGCTACGCCTACCATCCTCCAAGGAAGCCATGGGTGTGAAGATGATTATATAATTATAACCGAAACCGGACACCTATGTTATTGAGACATAAGTTTTGTGATCAAGACTGAATTTTAGTTAAAATATAATACTCTGTTGATCACTGTTTCCAAAAATGTTTACCGAAATTGTATATGAATAACAGGTTGATCCTGCCCTCAAAAGTCCAACCTACAATATGAAAATGCAACAACACTAACCTTATCTTCACTAAGAATTAATTACACCACTAAGACACAGAGCACAACCAAAAACACGTAAGAGCAACACAGCCATCAGGCCCACTGTGAATTCAGTCAATAGCCTAACCCACAAATTAATAATAGGACTACATGTTTTGTTGATTGAAAATCTTATTCCCTAAATAACAGCTATGAAGTTAGGTGCAGTATGAATGACATGACAGTACCAACTAAGGGTAAGTTTCTATCCCTAGGCATTATAAACTTGTACAGTAGTACATCAGTA
This sequence comes from Schistocerca gregaria, assembly GCF_023897955.1. Taxonomy (NCBI): domain Eukaryota; kingdom Metazoa; phylum Arthropoda; class Insecta; order Orthoptera; family Acrididae; genus Schistocerca; species Schistocerca gregaria. Next base: position 140,021,002 of record NC_064921.1, read on the forward strand.
GATGAAACAGTTTAGATAATAAGAAAGAACCTAATGAAAAACAAGATTAACACACCATAAGAAATGCTGTTTGTAAATGTACTTAAATGTAGACTTTGACGGCCGGAAATGTCATGTCCATTATGATTATCCGGGCTGTTATGCCACAGGGGGAGCAGCAGCCCAGGCACAGTGTTACACTGCACTGCTGTGCAACTCGCACAGCATGCCCTGCCATGTGCTTTCATGATGCTGGACTGGCTCAGTTTGCAGCATGACTGCCTCAGACTGCTGTAACTGAACACCACCCCTGTTGTGTTCCATAGGTGCAGCAGCAGCCCAGGCACAGTGCCATACTGTTCTGCTATGCAACTCGTGGTGTATGCCCTGCCATGTGCTGTCATTATGCTGCACTGGCTCAGTTTGCAGCATGACTCCCTCAGTCTGCTGTAACTCAACTGTACTGCTGCTGTGTTGGCACACATGGAGTGGCAGCCCAGGTGCAGTACCATGCAGTGCTGCTGCACAAGTCATGCTGCATGCTCTACCATGTGCTGTCATGATGCTGCACTGGCTCAGTATGCAACATGGCTGCCTCAGTCTGCTGTAACTGAACACCACCCCTACCATGTTGCCACAGGTGGAGCAGCAGCCCAGGCACAGTGTTACACTGCACTGGTGTGCAACTCGTGCTGCATGCCCTGCCATGTGCTGTCATGGTTCTGCACTGGCTCAGTATGCAGCATGGCTGCCTCAGTCTGCTGTAAATGAACTCTGCCACTGCTGTGTTGCCACACGTGGAGTGGTAGCTCAGGTGCAGTGCCACGCAGTGCTACTGCACAAGTCGTGCTGCATGCTCTATGATGTGCTGTCATGCTGCTGCACTGGTTCAGTATGCAACATGGCTGCCTCAGTCTGCTGTAACTGAACACCACCCCTACCATGTTGCCACAGGTGGAGCAGCAGCCCAGCCACAGTGTTACACTGCACTGGTGTGCAACTCGTGCTGCATTCCCTGCCATGTGCTGACATGTTTCTGCACTGGCTCAGTATGCAGCATGGCTGCCTCAGTCTGCTGTAAATGAACTCTGCCACTGCCGTGTTGCCACACGTGGAGTGGTAGCTCAGGTGCAGTGCCATGCAGTGCTACTGCACAAGTCATGCTGCATGCTCTATGATGTGCTGTCATGCTGCTGCACTGGTTCAGTATGCAACATGGCTGCCTCAGTCTGCTGTAACTGAACACCACCCCTACCATGTTGCCACAGGTGGAGCAGCAGCCCAGGCACAGTGTTACACTGCACCGGTGTGCAACTCGTGCTGCATTCCCTGCCATGTGCTGTCATGTTTCTGCACTGGCTCAGTATGCAGCATGGCTGCCTCAGTCTGCTGTAAATGAACTCTGCCACTGCCGTGTTGCCACATGTGGAGTGGTAGCTCAGGTGCAGTGCCACGCAGTGCTACTGCACAAGTCATGCTTCATGCTCTATGATGTGCTGTCATGCTGCTGCACTGGTTCAGTATGCAACATGGCTGCCTCAGTCTGCTGTAACTGAACACCACCCCTACCATGTTGCCACAGGTGGAGCAGCAGCCCAGGCACAGTGTTACACTGCACTGCTGTGCAACTCGTGCTGCATGCCGTGCCATGTGCTGTCATGGTTCTGCACTGGCTCAGTATGCAGCAAGGCTGCCTCAGTCTGCTGTAAATGAACTCTACCACTGCCGTGTTGCCACATGTGGAGTGGCAGCCCAGGTGCAGTGCCACGCAGTGCTACCGCACAAGTCGTGCTGCATGCTCTATGATGTGCTGTCATGATGCTGCACTGGTTCAGTATGCAACATGGCTGCCTCAGTCTGCTGTAACTGAACACCACCCCTACCATGTTGCCACAGGTGGAGCAGCAGCCCAAGCACAGTGTTACACTGCACTGCTGTGCAACTCGTGCTGCATGCCGTGCCATGTGCTGTCATGGTTCTGCACTGGCTCAGTATGCAGCAAGGCTGCCTCAGTCTGCTGTAAATGAACTCTACCACTGCCGTGTTGCCACACGTGGAGTGTCAGCTCAGGTGCAGTGCCATGCAGTGCTACTGCACAAGTCGTGCTGCATGTTCTATGATGTGCTGTCATGATGCTGCACTGGTTCAGTATGCAACATGGCTGCCTCAGTCTGCTGTAACTGAACACCACCCCTACCATGTTGCCACAGGTGGAGCAGCAGCCCAAGCACAGTGTTACACTGCACTGCTGTGCAACTCGTGCTGCATGCCCTGCCATGTGCTGTCATGGTTCTGCACTGGCTCAGTATGCAGCATGGCTGCCTCAGTCTGCTGTAAATGAACTCTACCACTGCCGTGTTGCCACATGTGGAGTGGCAGCCCAGGTGCAGTGCCACGCAGTGCTACCGCACAAGTCGTGCTGCATGCTCTATGATGTGCTGTCATGATGCTGCACTGGTTCAGTATGCAACATGGCTGCCTCAGTCTGCTGTAACTGAACACCACCCCTACCATGTTGCCACAGGTGGAGCAGCAGCCCAGGCACAGTGTTACACTGCACGGCTGTGCAACTCGTGCTGCATGCCCTGCCATGTGCTGTCATGGTTCTGCACTGGCTCAGTATGCAGCATGGCTGCCTCAGTCTGCTGTAAATGAACTCTACCACTGCCGTGTTGCCACATGTGGAGTGGCAGCCCAGGTGCAGTGCCACGCAGTGCTACCGCACAAGTCGTGCTGCATGCTCTATGATGTGCTGTCATGATGCTGCACTGGTTCAGTATGCAACATGGCTGCCTCAGTCTGCTGTAACTGAACACCACCCCTACAATGTTGCCACAGGTGGAGCAGCAGCCCAAGCACAGTGTTACACTGCACTGCTGTGCAACTCGTGCTGCATGCCCTGCCATGTGCTGTCATGGTTCTGCACTGGCTCAGTATGCAGCATGGCTGCCGCAGTCTGCTGTAAATGAACTCTACCACTGCCATGTTGCCACATGTGAGTGGCAGCCCAGGTGCAGTGCCACACAGTGCTACTGCACAAGTCGTGCTGCATGCTCTATGATGTGCTGTCATGATGCTGCACTGGCTCGGTATGCAACATGGCTGTCTCAGTCTGCTGTAACTGAACACCACCCCCTACCGTGTTGCCACAGGTGGAGCAGCAGCCCAGGCACAGTGTTACACTGCACTGCTGTGCAACTCGTGCTGCATGCCCTGCCAACATTGTGCAACTCGTGCTGCATGCCCTGCCATGTGCTGTCATGGTGCTGTACTGGCTCAGTATGCAGCATGGCTGCCTCAGTCTGCTGTAAATGAACTCTACCACTGCCGTGTTGCCACATGTGGAGTGGCAGCCCAGGTGCAGTGCCACGCAGTGCTACCACACAAGTCGTGCTGCATGCTCTATGATGTGCTGTCATGCTGCTGCACTGGTTCAGTATGCAACATGGCTGCCTCAGTCTGCTGTAACTGAACACCACCCCTACCATGTTGCCACAGGTGGAGCAGCAGCCCAGGCACAGTGTTACACTGCACTGGTGTGCAACTCGTGCTGCATTCCCTGCCATGTGCTGACATGTTTCTGCACTGGCTCAGTATGCAGCATGGCTGCCTCAGTCTGCTGTAAATGAACTCTACCACTGCCGTGTTGCCACATGTGGAGTGGCAGCCCAGGTGCAGTGCCACGCAGTGCTACCGTACAAGTCATTCTGCATGCTCTATAATGTGCTGTCATGATGCTGCACTGGTTCAGTATGCAACATGGCTGCCTCAGTCTGCTGTAACTGAACACCACCCCTACCATGTTGCCACAGGTGGAGCAGCAGCCCAAGCACAGTGTTACACTGCACTGCTATGCAACTCGTGCTGCATGCCGTGCCATGTGCTGTCATGGTTCTGCACTGGCTCAGTATGCAGCAAGGCTGCCTCAGTCTGCTGTAAATGAACTCTACCACTGCCGTGTTGCCACACGTGGAGTGTCAGCTCAGGTGCAGTGCCACGCAGTGCTACTGCACAAGTCGTGCTGCATGCTCTATGATGTGCTGTCATGATGCTGCACTGGTTCAGTATGCAACATGGCTGCCTCAGTCTGCTGTAACTGAACACCACCCCTACCATGTTGCCACAGGTGGAGCAGCAGCCCAAGCACAGTGTTACACTGCACTGCTGTGCAACTCGTGCTGCATGCCCTGCCATGTGCTGTCATGGTTCTGCACTGGCTCAGTATGCAGCATGGCTGCCACAGTCTGCAGTAAATGAACTCTACCACTGCCATGTTGCCACATGTGAGTGGCAGCCCAGGTGCAGTGCCACGCAGTGCTACTGCACAAGTCGTGCTGCATGCTCTATGATGTGCTGTCATGATGCTGCACTGGTTCGGTATGCAACATGGCTGTCTCAGTCTGCTGTAACTGAACACCACCCCCTACCGTGTTGCCACAGGTGGAGCAGCAGCCCAGGCACAGTGTTACACTGCACTGCTGTGCAACTCGTGCTGCATGCCCTGCCAACATTGTGCAACTCGTGCTGCATGCCCTGCCATGTGCTGTCATGGTGCTGTACTGGCTCAGTATGCAGCATGGCTGCCTCAGTCTGCTGTAAATGAACTCTACCACTGCCATGTTGCCACATGTGGAGTGGCAGCCCATGCCCTGCCGTGTGCTGTCATGATGGTGCAGTGGTTGAGTTTGCAGCATGGCTGCCTCAGACTGCTGTAGCTGAACACCACTGCTGCCGTGTTGCCACAGGTGGAGCGGCGGCCCGAGCGCAATGCCACACAGTGCTGCTGCGCAAGTCATGCTGCATGCCCTGCCGTGTGCTGTCATGATACTGCACTGGTTGAGTTTGCAGCATGGCTGCCTCAGTCTGCTGTAACTGAACACCACGCCTGCCATGTTGCCACATGCTCAGTGCCACACTGTACTGCTGCGCAAGTCGTGCTGCATGCCCTGCCGTGTGCTGTCATGATGCTGCACTGGTTGAGTGTGCAGCATGGCTGCCTCGGTCTGCTGTAACTGAACTCTACCACTGCCATGTTGTCACAGGTGGAGCGGCGGCCCAGGCGCAGTGCCACGCGGCGCTGCTCCGCATGTCGTACTGCTCGCGCTGCCACGGGCTGCAGCGGCGCGTCCGCCCCTGCGCAGGGCTGTGCCTGAACGTGCTGCGCGGCTGCCTGACGCAGCATGCCGCCGAGCTGGACCTGCCGTGGAACGGATACGTCGAAGCCGCAGAGAGGCTCGTCGTCGCCGTCCAGGGCCACGGCGCTGTCGACGACGTGCTGCGCTCGCTCGACGGACGCGTCACCGAGGCCATCATGATCGCGATGGTGCCCGCGCCCAACCTCGAGGAAAAGGTAAGTGTACAGCCGTCGTTCACAGTACGCGGGCATCCTTCCTCTGATGAACAGCCTGTCATCTGAAATGTAATCGATGACCGTGTTCTGTCCTGTGTCTTTCACCACTTCACCTTCACATTCGAGAACTTCGAAATAGAAAGCGTCTTTATGCACTTCAATACTTTCAGCTTTACAGCTGGTCAGTGTTTACTACCCAGCATTATGTTTCGTTTGTTCTTGTATTCGACATTTTCATCTTCAACGTTCCTGTTCTTGAAGACATCCAAAAGAAAATTCTTAATGGAACATAAACGAAGATTTTCAACGATCCCAAAACATCATCTAGAATTCAGTTCGCCATGAACACTTCGTAATAAAAACACTATCATTACATTTACCGTGTAACGTCCGATCAGTTAGGATTGCTCTCAAAATGTAACACATTCTGTTCCTCGTTGCTGGTACAGTACACCAGCCACCGAAGTATGGTTCGCTCCTCTCAAAAACAGCCCAAAACAGATACGCATTGATTCGAAATAATCAGTAGCTTCATCCTGTTTTCATCAAAGACCTACACAACCTAAACGTCGTCAACTATCATCAGGTAACAGAAATGAATTAATACAGAATGATAACGATTGATGTAGGATTTCGCTCGACATTAGATTAAAATATGAGCCCCGAATGGACATAATTTGAAGTCTCTTAACAAAGCAGCCCTGGCTGCGCCCACGAGGACTTCCTCTTGACTGTTTACACTGTCAGAGAGAGATCCTAGCGACTGACGGAAGGACACTTTTCCAGGCAGGAGATGACAGTTCAGTCTTTTTTCTCTGTTCTGGAATGTAGTAGACAAATGGGGTTTGGTGCAATTGAAGTTTTTATTGGTATTTTTATTGAAAAATATTAATATCTTCACTGTATGAATGGGATTTTCCCGAGGCAGGTCTGAAAGAGGTAGGTCGACGTTTGTCGCTGTAGCTCGGTTGTTGTTATCTGAAACATAATATTATCATATAACCCTTATACTTACAGAGATAATTTTAGTTCGTCGCAGCAATTCGCAAAAAAAATTCTTAGAGATATTATAGATATTTGAAAAATGGCCATTTTTGGACCCCTCTTTTCTCGCAGAGAAACATAGTACAACACACAAAAAAAAAAAAAAAAAACGGTTACGATGAACTGAAGAGAATTCAATTTGCTTCAAGGGAGATCAAAAATCATTAAAATCGGATGAAAATTGTAGCGTGGGCCACGACAGCCATGCCGAAAAGCGTGGTTTTTAGGAAAACGCCGTTTAAAGTTTGACAAGTATTTATCATATAAGCTTGAAAGGTGCGGGATATCTTCGATGCCTCGTCCATAATAACTATTGTTCCGGCTAGTTGATGGCCTCTTTGTGCTACTTTGACCTCATAAGCCCTCATTTTCGTCCTCAGACATCCTTTTCATCGCTGAGCACATGGCCGCTGGCGTCTCTATCTTCACAGAATCGACGCACTTCATCACCGATTGTGATTTGAAGGGCATTTGCCACACGCACTACTGGAGTGTGGCCTACATTGAATAGACATACGCCCAAATTTGAAGCAATGCTGACGATTTCGTCCGCAGCTCGTGGTCGTGCGGTAGCGTTCTCGCTTCCCGCGCCCGGGTTCCCGGGTTCGATTCACGACGGGGTCAGGGATTTTCTCTGCCTCGTGATGACTGGGTGTTGTGTGATGTCCTTATGTTAGTTAGGTTTAAGTAGTTCTAAGTTCTAGGGGACTGATGACCATAGCTGTTATGTCTCATAGTGCTCAGAGCCATACTAGCATGTTGACAATTTCGCTTTGGCTGGATGTTATTTCTGGAGCATCTCCAAATGAGACTGCTGAAACTTTCTTTCACATTTTTTGTAAAACCGCCCTAACAACGCTCCAGTAAATCAGGATTACTCAAATCGGTACAAGTAGGAGTGATGGCATCGATAATGACTTGTGGCAACGGAGTTGTGTGTCGTGTACGCTCGGCTTCAAACGCTCACAGAATCGTCACTCTTTGGAGTTCGCTCATTATATTTTGGGGAATAATCCTCCAATGTATATACATTCTAATTCCGTCGTAAAAGAATTTCGAGTTTTTTGGAACGTTATTCTTTCGCTTCCCCTTAATTGGAGACTGTTCACGGTGTATAATTTCCATTCTGCTGATCTGATCTGTGTTGCAGAAAACCAGTACGGCAGGTGTTCTGATTACTTAAGGATATCTCGTAAGTCAAAGCGAAGATCGCGCTACACAGTGGAAAGTTGAAATAGATATAAACATGTAATCAAATCAGCTTACAGTTTCATTAATTATCTACATAGAAATTGCATGTGCGTCCTCTGAAGAAAGGAATAACGAATTGGCATCGATATTTTGTCCATATAGATGTGAAACAGAAACTGTTGCAGTCCATGTTATCGAAGTGCAGTGTTTTTATTCCCCATTAGCATTTTGTATGTGTTCACTTTCAGCCCTATTCGTAGAGGCTTTGATAAAATATCCATTACAAACGATGTAAATTTTTTGTATATAGTCAGAGTGCCGACAGCAGTCCAGCCTGTTAATTTCCAGTTGGCTTTGTGAGTAACTAATTACCTTTCACCACTGCTCTGTCAGTCTCTTTCATTAACTGGCCGTAATGCCATGTGGGTTTTTAATACTGCCAGAGAAAGCACGCGGCGTCCAAAAAATCTTTTCCAATCGGATACTGTGAAAAGTTAATTCCAGGCATCGATCTCCTAGAAAATTGAATTCGAAAATCAGATTTGCACAAATCCCAGGCTTGAAAATGGCCGGCGCAACGAATCGTTTAACGTAAACCGACATAACGTTAACTTTTTTTTTATTAAAGGAAAAAAATAATCTTCTGTGTGGAGGAAATGGCATCAAGCCAATCACATTAAAGAGCGTGACGCACTCGTCCGTACTGACTTCAGAGAGAGAGAGAAAGAGAGAGAGAGAGAGAGAGAGAGAGAGAGAGAGACCTACAATGCGTGGACCCAAAGCTCTCACCTCAAGTCTAATTACTGTCACAGGTTCCAATTACGAGCTGTCAGATGGCACGGAGGATAGAAGCGGCCTATAGCAAGGCGAACGGCGGGCGTGGCCGCCGGAGAGGCATTAATTATTCGTTGTCAGGCGGGATCCATTTGCTGGCGGCTGTCTGGTCCGGACACGGCGACACGGCATACGAGGCGGCTTGATGCTAATCGCTACTGTGCCGAGGTTGGCGCCCTGATCGCAGCTATGCCGGGCATTTTACGGCTCGGAAACGGCACCGGGAAGTAACAGCTGCTGCAACTCTATTTACTGGCAGCTTACTTACCTCAGCCATTTCAAGGAATGGGTGTTAGTCCGTTTCAAAACCAGAGAAATTTAACAGAATTGTTATCTGCTTACCTTCATTGGACGACCTGTGTCTAGGTTTCCACTTTGATTAAAATGGAATGCTCGCCATCGCGTCCTCTTGATGTAGTCATACCTTTTTTTGTAGTGCCTAAACTCTTCTGTCATTGTTCTTTTCATTTGTTGTACTAGTTGTCTTACGTCTTCACTTCGCACTCCGTCTTTTAACGTTAGTCCAGGAAGTAACATCAGGAGCCTCATCTCAGCTGTCTCAGTTGTTCATCCCTCACCTCTCCTTTCTTTGAAAATTTTTTTTCATGCGTTAAACAGGTTCAGACATAACTTTATCCAATCTTAGCGTTAACTCTTTCATCATACGACAGTTGCCCAGAAAGTGAGACACCACATGTTTTTTGTCAGCCGAAAACAATGCTACGAATGCGAAACGTTATGTATGTACACTACTGGCCATTAAAATTGCTACACCAAGAAGAAATGTAGATGATAAACGGGTATTCATGGACAAATATATTATACTAGAACTGACATGTGATTACATTTTCACGCAGTTTGGGTGCAAAGATCCTGAGAAATCAGTACCCAGAACAACCACCTCTGGCCTTGATGCGCCTGGGCATTGAGCCCAACAGAGCTTGGATGGCGTGTACAGGTACAGCTGCCCATGCAGGTTCAACACGATACCACAGTTCATCAAGAGTAGTGACTGGCGTGTTGTGACGAGCCAGTAGCTCGGCCACCATTGACCAGACGTTTTCAATTGGTGAGAGATCTGGAAAATGTGCTGGCCAGGGCAGCAGTCGAACAATTTCTGTATCCAGAAAGGCCTGTACAGGACCTGCAACATGCGGTCGTGCATTATCCTTCTGAAATGTAGGGTTTCGCAGGGATCTAATGAAGGGTAGAGCCCCGGGTCGTAACCCATCTGAAATGTAACGTCCACTGTTCAAAGTGCCGTCAATGCGAACAAGAGGTGACCGAGACGTGTAACCAATGGCACCCCATACCATCACTCCGGGTGATACGCCAGTATGGCGATGACGAATACATGCTTCCAATGTGCGTTCACCGCGATGTCGCAAAACACGGATGCGACCATCATTATGCTGTAAACAGAACTTGGATTCATCCGAAAAAATGACGTTTTGCCATTCGTGCACCCAGGTTCGTCGTTGAGTACATCAACGCAGGCGCTCCTGTCTGTGATGCAGCGTCAATGGTACCCGCAGCCATGGTCTCCGAGCTGATAGTCCATGCTGCTGCAAACGTCGTCGAACTGTTCGTGCAGATGGTTGTTGTCGTGCAAACGTCCCCATCTGTTGACTCAGGGATAGAGACATGGCAGCACGATCAGTTACAGCCATGCGGATAAGATGCCTGTCATCTCGACTGCTAGTGATACGAGGCCGTTGGGATCCAGCACGGCGTTCCGTATTACCCTCCTGAACCCACCGATTCCATATTCCGCTAACAGTCATTGGATCTCGACCAACGCGAGCAGCAATGTTGCGATACGATAAACCGCAATCGCGATAGGCTACAGTCAGACCTTTATCAAAGTCGGAAACGTGATGGTACGCATCTCTCCTCCTTACACGAGGCATCACAACAGCGTTTCACCAGGAAACGCCGGTCAACTGCTGTTTGTGTATGAGAAATCGGTTGGAAACTTTCTTCATGTCAGCACTTTCTACTCGTAGTTGTCGCCACCGGCGCCAACCTCATGTGAATGCTCTGAAATGCTAATCATTTGCATATCACAGCATCTTCTTCCTGACGGTTAAATTTCGCGTCTGTAGCACGTCATTCGTGGTGTAGCAATTTTAATGGCCAGTAGTGTATTATTTGAAGTCTCCTGAGTGAGAGCGCCAAGTTTCCGTCACTTCCGATAGCGTAGCTGCAGTACAGTTTCAAAGTAGTGTCTGTAGGTGATGTACGTTACAAGCTTCTAGGCGCTTCAGTCTGGAAGCGCGTGACCGCTACGGCCGCAGGTTCGAATCCTGCCTCGGGCATGGATGTGTGTGATGTCCTTAGGTTAGTTAGGTTTAATTAGTTCTAAGTTCTAGGCGACTGATGACCTCAGAAGTTAAGTCGCATAGTGCTCAGAGCCATTTGAACCATATTAACTTCTTGTTTATCGTCTTTTTTGCTCTTCTTACGCGTTTCCAATCCACGGGCATTACTTTTGTTTTCTTAACGCCCATAGACGTTCGAATACTTGGTAACACATTATTCAATTCAACCACATTCTCACGTAAAGCGCTTGTAGGAGAACTTGGTCGGCCGCAAATAAAACACTGTTAACAAATTTGTTCCTTCACATATCCATTGCCTTAGGGTTTTTGGAATTGCACTCTTCTAAAACTTTGTTGATATATATGTCAGAAAGGATTGGCGAGAGACCACATCCTTGCTGTAATCCCTGGTTAGCAGTCAATGACTCTTCGTTCGCACTAATTTTAGTGCTATAGTACAGTAAGTGCTCGTGGAGATCCTTCGCGAGCTCAAATGGGAATCGCTAGAGGGCAGGCGACGTTCTGTTGTAGGGGCACTACCGAGAAAATTTAGAGAACTGGCATTTGAGGCCGACTGCCGTACCATTCTACTTCCGCCACGAACATTCCGCGTAGGAACAACGAAGATAATATCAGAGAGATTTGCGGTCATACGGAGTCATATAGATAGTGGTTTTTCCCTCGCTCTATTTGGGAGTGGAACAGAAAAGGAAGTGACCAGTAGTGGTACAGGGTACCCTCCGCCATCCACCACACGGTGGCTTGCGGACTATGTATGTAGGTGTAGACGAGTAGATTTGATGAGCAGTGAATATACCCATATAATTTGGATTTTTCTTTTTATCTCCTTTCTTATATACAATTACGATTCTTGCTATCTTCCATTCCTCTAGAATTCTCTACAACCACCGAGTATCATTTAAGATCTGTAAAAATCTCTTTTACGATTTAATACTGGTATATTTTTTATGTTCCAGATTTATTTCATCCGTACATTCCCACTGCTGGCCTCCTTCGATATATTTTACTACTCTACTCCAACATTCTCACTGCATTGTATTCTCCAAAGCACCGTTCTGTTTTTTATACTGTACCAAGCCCTCCACTTTAATTCCGTTAATCCATGTCAGATACAGTTTCATTTTTATTTTATTTATTAGTGTTTTTTTCCCACTATGACTTTCTTGAGTTCATCATACCATAATTTCAGCCGATGCGGATTTCGTAAGGTCTGTGTCCCAGATGTTTCCTTAGCAGTGTTATATTAAGATTCCCTTTAACTTATTCCAGCCCCGTTCAGTATCCCCTGTTCTACCTCTAACGTAATTACCCATTCCCATCTCATACAGATGTCTGATGCCGGTTTGTTCTAACAGCTGACATTCAAATATTCCTGGTTACTTCCTCAGAAACCTCCTAGCAAATTTTAACCTTGGATTTCACTAAAAAATTGCCAGTATCAGCTTCAGCTTCTCTAAATACTCCTTTATCCTAAAGATGAGCCCAAATTCCACCAATCAAACCTTAATACAACTTAAATAGTTTGATCCTTACACTAGATGAACTTTAAAGTCGACAAGAACATAAACAAAATAGAAGGAACAGACCCGTGCAATTCTAGTTCTCCCTCTGTTACTTAATAATTACGTAAACTCGTTCAAATGGTTCCAGAGGTGATTTCTCAAGTGTACCATCTATTGTCAAGCACTGCAAACTGGATCTACCACTGCAGCAGTACAGTAGCACAAGGCCACGAGGGGACCGCTCGCATTTGGTATCACCGAATTCTTCCAAGTTTATAGTGTGTGGAGCTCTTGGCCAAAAATGAAAGTGAGCGAAGTGGGAGTTCCAGACAAACTCAGAAAAAAAAAAAAAATAAGGTGTGGGCCGGGTGAGGCATGAGTCATTAATGCTCGCCTTGGAACCAAGCAGCCAGTGACGCAGCGAAAAGAGTACAGAATGGTAATGCGAGGGTCATGTGTTTGAGTCCCTACGCAAAAAGACAAATAAATTTCCAAGATAGGATTCCTTTAAACGAAGTTCGTTAGTGCAACCCTGCGATGTCTATTTTTGTCGTCAATTGGTTCAAATGGTTCAAATGGCTCTGAGCACTATGGGACTCAACTGCTGTGGTCATTAGTCCCCTAAAACTTAGAACTACTTAAACCTAACTAACCTAAGGACATCACACACATCCATGTTCCAGGCAGGATTCGAATCTGCGACCGTAGCGGTCCAGACTGTAGCGCCTAGAACCGCGAGACCACCGCGGCCGGCTGTCGTCAATTAAAAAAATTTTCAAGAAGCTTGGGAGCTGTTCTTATGTCTCCGACACGGGGGAAAAGAAATCGCGTTCCGAGAAGACTGCATCGAAATACATTTTACTGTACGTCAACAGCTAACCAGGTCAATATTTCGGAAAATAATACGAACGCGTAGTTTGCTGCACATTGTACGATGAGATACAAACTTTTATGAATGTAAACCAAGTCTGTTTTTCTACAGAAACTTTAAAATCACCATGCAATTGTCAAAATCCGGCGTTTCATGCGTGTGCAGGATGCCAAGAAAATCGCTGCTTTCCCTGTTTTTACGACGAATATCACCGAAGGAGGTGTAGCTCATCAACTGCAAAACAATAAAATTAAGTAATTTTGTGCACGAAGCTCTCGTGTACGCTTTACAATAAATTTCTAGAAATTTATTTCCGAACCCAACTTTCCTTTGCTTTTCCTCTTCATGCATGGTACTAAAATCCTGCTAAACAGAATATACTGCACACCATTTATGTTTATTTGCTGTGCAAATAACGTAAAAGCCGAAATTTAACGAAGCTTCTGCATAAGGACTGCAAGCGAAGACCCTCGTGTTACCATTCTGTACTCTAGTCACTACGCAAACAGCTACCTTGAAAGTCGTTGTTGTTGTTGTTGTTGTGGTCTTCAGTCCTGAGACTGGTTTGATGCAGCTCTCCATGCTACTCTATCCTGTGCAAGCTTCTTCATCTGCCAATACTTACTGCAACCTACATCAATCTTAATCTGCTTAGTGTAATCATCTCTTGGGGTCCCTCTAAGACTTTTACCCTCCAACCTGCCCTCCAGTACTAAATTGGTGATCCCTTGATGCCTCAGAATATGTCCTACCAAGCGATGCCTTCTTCTAGTCAAGTTCTGCCACAAACCTCTCTTCTTCCCAACTCTATTCAATACCTCCTCATTAGTTACGTGATCTACGCCATCTAATCTTCAGCATCCTTCTGTAGCACCACATTTTGAAAGCTTCTATTCTCTTCTCGTCCAAACTATTTATCGTCCATGTTTCACTTCCATACATGGCTACACTCCATACAAATACTCTCAAAAACGACTTCCTGACACTTAAATCAATACTCGATGTCTACAAATTTCTCTTCTTCAGAAATGCTTTCCTTTCCTTGCCATTGCCAGTCTTCATTATCTTACCTTGAAAGTAGGCTAACGTAAATAGCTAATGCCACACTCAACGTCTGACCATCTGGAGCTCTTACTTTTCTCACTTTCATTTCTGGGCAAGCCATGTGTACTCCCTTGTCAGAGACCAGCGGCAGTGGTGATGGGGCGAAGCATTTCTGGCGATGATCTGCTTCAGGCGGCTGCCTGAACCAGGGAAACTGCCTTTTTTGTGGCCGGCGGGCGGTTCCTCAGACGGCAGACTTGCGGTCACGTGACGTCGTTACCGCCGCATGTGGCGGAACCGTTAAACCAACGATCCTCAATAAACACACTGCTATGCCTAATACGGTGTAGGAACACCACTGGCATTCCATACAGCTTCCAGTGCACTCGAAATGCATAAATACAGGTCCGGTGTGGTTTCTAAGGGGGTCTTACTAATTCTTCCTGAAAAACAGTGACAAGTCCAGGTAACGACGATGCATAGCGATAGCGCACTCTTCCCTAAAATGTAGAGCACGAAGACTCAATAATATTGAGATCTGATATATCTGGTGGCCAGGGGGGAATGAGACAATTCATCCTTTTGCTCATAGAGCGAGTCCCGTACGATGCCAGCTGTGTGAAAAGGAGCCCTGTCTTTTTGGAACACAGCTTGACCTTTGGGAAACAAACATTGTATCACAGTATAGACATGGCCAGCCAAAATGGTCACATAGTCCTAGACAGTAATGCATGGGGCCCATGGAGCACCACTATTTGGCTGCCGAAATAATCGCCGTTTCCACCTCCATCCCACCCTCCCCCTCCGCCTTGTTTCACTCTTGGGACGTAGACTCGACCAAAAGTTGGAAACAGTGCTGAACAAGACACATCCGACAAAGTGACGTTCTTCCATTGCTCCACAGCCCAGCTTTTGTGGCCTCGGAGCCACGGTTTTCTCTTAGGGGCATTTGCATCACTGATCAGTGGATTTGGACTTCCAGCCCGCCCTGCAGTTCCCTGTTTACGGAGTTTTCGTGTTGTTTTGGTCCTGTCAGGGTCCTCGAACGCGACATTCAGTTCTGCAGTGACTTTTTGCAGCTGTCGTCCTCTTCCTGTTTCCTCACAATCCTCTTCAAAGGCCGTCCGTGATGAACACTCGACATAGACTTTCGTCCATGTTCTGACTTAGCAGATGGTTTTTTGTCCGCTTTCCTTGTACGCGGTGACTTCAGTGTCGTTATTGTCTTTGAATAATTGTGTCACTCCTGTTCGTCCAACAGCGTATTTCTTTCAGTTACCTTTTGTACTATACTGTGGCAGCTCCATCTATGTATGGCCCAAGTTTCGTCGAGCTGTATTACTTGTCATTGTTACATCATGCGAAAGTTTCTTTCATCCTTATGTTTCGCACAACACTGTGAACCACGGAGAACCAGAACTCCCTCCACCGACTAACTTTCAGAGCATGTTGTGGGGTACCTTCTGAGTATTTTGGTATGAGAGACTCACGGTGTCCGGTGGCGCGTTACATGGTTATTGGGTTCCTTTTGGTGTCTTGATCCAACTAGCATTTTATATGTACTGCACTGAAAATAGTGCACAACGCTACAGATGTCGACTTTATAAACTGTGTGTCTGGTTTGCAGTCACGGTATTTGCTGTTAACAACACTAACGTCCACTTTACACTTCACCCTTAACCTTGCAGTCATTTCTGCTCAGATTTGTTTCGCAGGCACTGTTAGTTGTAATTAAATAGTGACAGCAGTATGTATACATTTATCAATAAAGAGTTGACCGATAACCAACTCTTGCATGGGTTTCCCAAATTCAGTGGGAGATCCAAATGGTTCAAATGGCTCTAACCACTATGGGAATTAACATCTGAGGTCATCAGCCACCTAGACTTAGAACTACTTAAACCTAATTAACCTAAGGACATCACATACATCCATGCCCGAGGCAGGATTCGAACCTGTGACCGTAGCAGCAGCGCGGTTGCAGACTGAAGCGCCTAGAACCGCTCGACCACAGCGGCCGGCTTCAGTGGGAAAGCGATAGTCTACCCTTAATAGTTTATCTTTACCCACAGCGACTGCAACTACTTCACCGTATTTTTGCATCTGAGGGTTCTTGCATTACTCTTTTTTTTTACGTTGTACATCTTGGTTATTGCATATTGCAGGCTTCTTCATTGTTTTGGTGGTGGTTTCAGATAAACAAAAATGACTGGGGGAAGAAACCGAATAAATAATAATTACGCTATCACTCTATAACGAGCCGCCGGGGGGCTTACTCCAAAATACTCAGTAGGTATACGTTGTCAGATGAGTTCTGGAGATTACATAAGATTGTCAATCTTTAACGCCCCTTTACTGACCGTAATAAGCGCAGCACGAAATTTTGTGAGATATTTGTTTTATTGCCAGTATGCGAGGAATCGCACTCCTAAGTCCGAGTGTGCGAATTTTTCTTCATCCTATTTTGAAACATATCTCTTTCAACGAACAAGTGCTCATAACTTTTAAGGTATGCATTTTAGAGTACATGTTTACTGGACATTTTTTCCTTGTTTTGGTCCATACTACCACTTCCCGAAATATGGAAAGCAAAGAGCTTGCAGTAGAAGAGATATGTTTCACAGTATCGAAGATCAAGAATTGCTCATGGCTCTTAAGCTATGCTTTTTAGACCCCATGTTTACTGGCCTTTTTGTTTCAAATGATCATTCCTGTTATATCAATAAATATTGACCACCACTTCTGAAACACTAGATGGCGCTGCCATACGTCAAACGGATATCAACTGCGTTTTTTTTTAAAATAGGAACCCCATTTTTATTACATATTCGTGTAGTACGAAAATAAATATGAATGTTTTAGTTGGACCACTTTTTTCGCTATGTGATAGGTGGCGCTGTAATAGTCACAAACGTATAAGTACGTGGTATCACGTAACATTCCGCCAGTGCGGACGCTATTTGCTTCGTAATACATTACCCTTGTTAAAATGGACCGTTTACCAATTGCGGAAAAAGTCGATATCGTGTTGATGTATGGATATTGTGATCAAAATGCCCAACGGGCATGTGCTATACACGCTGCTCGGTATTCAAGTGTCCGGACCGTTCGCCGGATAGTTACGTTATTTAAGGAAACAGGAAGTGTTCAGCCACATGCGAAACGTCAACCACGACCTGCAACAAATGAAGATGCCCAAGCAGGTGTTTTAGCTGTTGTTGCGCCTAATCCGCGTATAAGTAGCAGACAAATTGCACGAGAATCAGGAATCTCAAAAACGTCGGTGTTGAGAATGCTACATCAACATCGATTGCACTCGTACCATATCTCTATGCCCCAGGAATTGCATGGCGACGACTTTGAACGTCGTGTACAATTATGCCACTGGGCCCAAGACAAATTACGGGACGATGACAGATTCTTTGCACGCGTTCTATTTAGCGACTAAGCGTCATTCACCAACAGCGGTAACGTAAACCGGCATAATATGCTCTCTTGGGCAACGAAAAATCCACGATGGCTGCGACAAGTGGAACATCAGCGACGTTGGCGGGTCAATGTATGGTGCGGCATTATGGGATGAAGGATAATTGGCCCCTATTTTATCGATGGCAATCTAAATGGTGCAATGTATGCTGATTTCCTACGTAATGTTCTACCGATGTTACTACAAGATGTTTCATTGCATAACAGAATGGAGAAGTACTTCCAACACGACGGATGTCCGGTACATAGCTCGCATCGGTTGAAACGGTTTTGAATAGCATATTTCATGACAGGTGGATTGGTCGTCGAAGCACGTTCACCGGATCTGACGTCCCCGGATTTCTTTGTGTGGGGAAAGTTGAAGGATATTTGCTATTGTGACCCACCGACAACGCCTGACATGCGTCAGCGCGTTGTCAATGAATGTGCGAACATTACTGAAGGCGAACTACTCGCTGTGGAGAGGAATGTCGTTACACGTATTGCTAAATGCATTGAGGTTGATGGACATCATTATGAGCATTTATTGCATGAATGTGGTATTTACAGATAATCACGCTGTAATAGCATGCGTTCTCAGAAATGGTAAGTTCAGAAAGGTACATGTATCACATTGGAAGAACCGAAATAAAATGTTCAAACGTACCTACGTTCTGTGTTTTAATTCGGGAAACCTATCTGTTACCAACCGTTCGTGTTAAATTGTGAGCCCTATGTTTGTAACTATTACAGCGCCATATATCACAAAGCGAAAAAAGTGGTCCAACCAAAAAATTCATATTTCTTTAAGTATTAGACGAATACGTAATAAAAAATGGGGGTTCCTATTTAAAAAAAAAACGCTGTCGATATCCGTTTGACCTATGGCAGCGCCATCTAGTGGGCCAACCATAGCACTATCTGGTTTCCCCCTTCAAGTTAGACAAGTTTCGTTCTTTGTAGTTTTTTCGTTTGAGGCTTATTTTGTGAGATATTTGGCCCGGTCACGATCAATGGACCACCCTGTATAAATATATAATTTTGTGTGTATGTATGTATGCATGTATGTATGTATGTGTGTGTGTGTGTGTGTGTGTGTGTGTGTGTGTGTGTGTGTGTGTGTGTGTAGGGGGGGGGGGGTGAAGTGGCTGACTTCGGTGAGTCGAATTCTTTCTCGATCACCACAGATTTTTCTTCATCGGCATACTCGTGGGGCAACTAAAAAGGTGGCTGCATACACAAGCTGCGATGACACGAGTTGAAGATGTCTCAGCGGCCTGCGAGCTGATAGGCTTTCTTTTCGTAAACTGAGTGGTATAGATGAACACGTGAGTGACTGACCATTCACTTGCTTATGGAGAATGCTGTCAGTGCTGGTGATAAGTTTTCAATAGAGTGATGTGGCGCATTGGCAAGATACTGGAATTGTATCCGGGAGCACATGGATTAAAATTCCGGTCTGGCTAACCATTTTAGGTTTCTCTGTGATTTTCATAATTCCTTTAAAGTAAATGTTGGGATGGTTACTTTGAAAGAGCACGGTGTTTTTGACGAGATGTTACAACAGTATCTCCGTTTCCCTTTTCTTAATCTCTGGATGAAAACTCTGACGTAGCTGTAGCAGACGTATGCTGGCAAAGCAAGATATAGCCTGAGAACGTCAACGCAACCACACACCACTTACAAGACTCTCTCCAATCGCCGGCTCCGCTGTATCGCCGTCCGTCATGCACCGAGGAATCCATGCCTGGGTCGCTCTTTGGCCCGAAACCTTTATCTCCCCGAGGCTGGCCGCAACAATCACGAATAGCGGCGATAAAAGTATATTTAGAACACTCGCAATCGACAGTTATTTTTCGTTAGATCTACACTGTGAGAACGCACGCGAGAGACACGCAGCAATTATTTCTGAGTTCACAGATGAATTTTATATGAGAGCGTACTAATCGGACGCTCCACGTACGCAGCAGTTGTCGAGTGCTGTTTCTCCAGGTGACTGTAAAATATAGATGCAGATGCTTACTTCCAGGTATCGCAAAAACAACAAATGAAGCGTATTCCAATGTTTTGAAGTTTTATAATGTACATATTCTTATATATATGTGCGGGACGTAAAAAAACTACGTATACAGTATTTGAAATTGTTACGAAGACATAAAGAAACCTTTTATGGGACAGAACGGTCCATGAATATTTTGACGCTAGTGACGTCAAGACACGTAGCTGTCTTTGAGGTATGTTGCTGGAAATGTTGTCCGTTTATATTAATGCGCAACTGGCATCCGCGTGTTAATTGTCTAAGCACGCACCATCGTCAGAGGAAAGCTTTCTGCACACAGGTGCCTTGTTGCTCCACTGCTGCATTGTGCCTCCTTATAAATGACACGCATGTTATGTCTTGGTGAGAGTGCAATCAGCGTTCAGGAACCTGCAACGCCACGTAAAAAATAATTTATATGTGTATCCATCCTAGCTAAATCTAGGAAAGGTAAAGAAATAAATTAATCTTGGTTAACTCTACGAATCAAATACAGTGTCAACGTGTCGCATACGAAGCAGTCAAAAATAACTGAGAAATGTCCTAAAGGAAGTTCAGCTGGAAAGCCCACATGGATTCTATGCGGAAGAAACGGCACATCGGTGATAATTTTGTCGTATAGGAAACTCACTACTTATCTCCTCTGAATATTGTAGACTTTCGTATACATATGCAGTCACATTATTTCTTAGTTTTATAACATATTCAATTTTGTTTTATTGCTTTATTATGTGATAACTTCATATTTTGCGTACTATTTCACATTGCGTGTTACTGGTAGCCACGCAACGTGGAGAATTCGATCATTTCTTGGGTACATGCTAATTCCCTTTTCCCTAGGGCATCCATTCACATTCCCTCCCAGTTTAGCGTTTTTCGGGTGTGAGAGATTCAGGAAGTTACATACATTACCGTTAGCATTTTATATTGATCATTTACAAACAATATTAGTTTGCAATCTCAGTATTTTTGCAAATAACGCAATTATCTGTTAAGAAGTACTGTCCGATGAAAGTAATACTAATAACATCACAGCTTAATAATATGGTGAATAAAGCACCCTTTAAATATAGTAACGAATCACAACTGGAACCACTAAGGACGTAAAAAACATGATTATGAATTCGTAGTCTTTCGCAGTGGCATCAACGTGTCAAATATTATTAGAATTCAAGCCACGTCACGCCTGACTTTAGACCCGAGCTTTCTGTTTCCCACTTTCTTCGACAAGAGCTGACGGTGAAGATGGTAACAGTCTTTGAAAGCTTCAGCCATGGTGCAGCTTGATCACAGAGAAAATTTTATAGAAATATATGGATATGTTATATGGGGTATGAGACAGGCGAAAGAACCTAAGACGTCAAGAAGAATATAATAATTCCAATCCCAAAGAAAGCAGGTGTTGTCAGATGTGAAAATTACCGAACTATTCGTTTAATAAGTCACAGCTGAAAATACTAACACGAATTCTTTACAGACGAGTGGAAAAACTGGTAGAAGCCGACCTCGGGGAAGATCAGTTTGGATTCCGTAGTAATATTGGAACACGTAAGGCGATACTCACCCTACGGCTATCTTAGAAAATATATTAAGTAAATGCAAACCTATGTTTCTAGCATTTGTAGACTTAGAGAAAGCTTTTGACAATGTCGACTGGAATACTCTCTTTCAAATTCTCAAGGTGGCAGGGGTAAAATACAGGGAACGAAACGCTATTTATAATTTGTACAGAAACCAGATGGCAGTTATAAGAGTTTAGGGGCACGAAAGGGAAGTAGTGGTCGTAGCCCATCCCCGATGTTGTTCAATCTGTATATTGAGTAAGCAGCAAAGGAAACAAAAGAAAAATTCGGCGTTGGAATTAAAATACATGGAGAAGAAAGAAAAACTTTGAGGTTCGTCGATGACATTGTAATTCCGTCAGAGACAGAAAATGATCTGGAAGAGCAGCTGAACGGAATGGACAGTGTCTTGAAAGGAGGGTATAAGATGAACATCAACTAAGGCAAAACGAGAATAATGCAATGTAGTCGAATTAAATCGGATGATGCTGAGGGGATTAGATTAGGAAATGAGACACTTAAAGTAGTAATGGAGTTTTGCTATTTAGGAAGCAAAATAACTGATGATGGTCGAAGTAGAGAGGATATAAAATGTAGACTGTCAATGGCAAGAAAAGAGTTTCTGAAGAACAGAAATTTATTAACATCGAATATAGATTCAGGTGTCGGGAAGTCGTTTCTGAAAGTATTTGTATGGAGTATAGCCAAGTATGGAAGTGAAACATGGTTGATAAATATTTTGGACAAGAAGAGTATAGAAGCTTTCGAAATGTGGTGCTACAGAAGAATGCTGAAGATTAGATGGGTAGATCACATAACTAATGAGGAGGTATTGACTAGAGTTGGGGAGAAGAGAAATTTGTTTCACAACTTGACTAGAAGAAGGGAACGGTTGGTAGGACCACGGTATTGGCCTAATTTGTACTGAAACTGCAGTCCATGTTGGTGCCGCAGTTGGATCTTAACGAATAAGAAAAGATGTCGATGTTGTGTAAATTGCAGAGTTCTAATTCCCTCACTGCAGGCAGAGGAGTGAAAGGTAAGGCGTCGTATATACGTAGAGTACTGTTGGCTGAAATGAATTTCTGCTCTATCTCACGCGGATATTTAAGCTCATACAAACTGTTAAGTGAGCTAACCGAGATTTCAAAAACGATGCTACATATTTTATTAACGATGTTAAAGTTGGTTAAAATAGCAAAAAGGTAAGAATTACAAAGTCGCAAGTACACTCCGAAGGTGATCTACAAATCTACACCTAATATAATTCGCACATCCAATATATAGCCTGTGTTTTTCTTACATTAATGAGCAGTAGATCAGAACTTTGCTAACATGTAATTGGTATGCGTTGTTCGCACACTCACGGTCCGAAGTATATTAGTACAGACCGCCGACCGCTTCTGTAATCTAACCACTTCGCACGCCGGTACTCAGCTTGACTGGTAGCCTCACAAAACTTAAACTCAGCTCAATGCCAGCGCTGATCAATGCTGTGCGGTAAAAAAAATTCGTGACAGTACGACAGTGCACAAAGCAATTTCGGATCTTCGTTTTGTTTTAAATGTTACTGTCAGATTATTTTCATTAGTACATCCTGATGATTACATTCTTGAGAAACCGTTTATACTTGTACAAGTTTCTACTTGTAATTTTATTATCAAATAATAAGTATGAAGTTATAAGTTTCGGCATGCCAAACCGAGGATAGGATCGCTCCGTCCGATGATAAGTCAGGTAAATAAATTCGGCCGTCCTGCAAAAACGACAGTTTCTCTTCTTGGTAGCATAAATCGATCGATACTTAGTAGTGACGCAGCTGCCTGCTATAGTGTATGGGATGCTTTGATTGATTATTGGCTGCAATAACCGGAAATTTTACAGTGCGATAAGCAGGTAAAAATTGCGGAGTTCACGTGAGCCGGAAACTGCAGATGGAGACGAAGGTTTGAATGCAATAATACGTGCAAATGGTGTACAGGATAGTAATTCTGCAGATATGAAACAAATTTCATAGGGCATCCTGGCGCTGAAATCTACAACAACCTGTTTTCGGACTATAACGTCACCAGGAGCAACAACAACGAGACAGCTGTGCAATGCTTAAGGACAAAAGTAACTTCCGAATGATGTGTAACTGCCAAGTAGCTCTGGCCGATGAAATATGGACCGTATGTAGAGAGAACTTCTAGAATATTGTACGGAAGGTAATTGCAAGAAAAATGCAATCAGACGAGCAGAAAGATACACTTAATGACAGGCAATAATTACACTGAAATCACGGTGGTTTATCATGACCTACAACAAAAGGCTGCACATCGTTCTGTATAGGGTGTGCGACCATCACTCACGGCAGTGCACGCTCTGCAAAGCGCTCCCATGTTGGCCACAAAGTTGCGAAGGCGGATTAAAACTGTGCCGGACCGAGACTCGACCTCGGCACCTTTGCTTTTCGCGAACAAGTCCTCTACCTACTGAGCTAACCAATCACGACTAACGACCTGTCCTGACAGCCCCAGTTCCGTCAGTTCTTTTGGTAGGACGTTTCATTCCTCCACCAGCGCGGCTGACAACTTTGGATGGTCGTTGGTGCATCTGGGTGCGTACAGTACGCCCCGCAACGCATCTCGCCCGTGCTCCGTGGGATTTACACTACTGGCCAATAAAATTGTGCACCAAGAAGAAATGCAGATGAAAACGGGGATTCATTGGACAAATATATTATACTAGGACTGACATGTGATAACATTTACACGCAATTTGGGTGCACAGACCCTGAGAAATCAGTACCCAGAAGAACCACCTCTGGCCGTAATAACGTCCTTGATACGGCTGGGCATTGACTCAAACAGAGCTTGGATGGCGTGTACAGGCACAGCTTCCCATGCAGTTTCAACACGATACCACCGTTCATGAAGAGTAGTGACTGGTGTAATGTGACGAGCTAGTTGCTCGGCCACCATTGACAGGCGTTTTCAATTGGTGAGAGATCTGGAGAATGTGCTGGCCATGGAAGCAGTCGAACATTTCCTGTAACCAGAAAGGCCCATACAAGACCTGCAACATGCGGTCGTGCATTATCCTGCTGAAATTTAGGGTGTCGCAGGGATCGAATGAAGGGTAGAGCCACGGATGGTAACACATCTAAAATGTAACGTCCACTGTTCAAAGTACCGTCAGTTCGAACAAGATGTGACCGCGACGTGTAACCAACGGCACCCCATACCATCACGCCGGAGGATACGCCAGTATCGCGATGACGAATACACGCTTCCAATGTGCGTTCACCGCGATGTCGCCAAACACGGATGCGACCATCATAATACTGTAAACAGAACCTGGATTAATACGAAAAAATTACGTTTTGCCATTCGTGAACCCTTGTTCGTCGTTGAGTACGCCATCGCAGGCGCTCCTGTCTGTGATGCAGCGTGAAGGGTAACTGCAGCCATGGTCTCCGAGCGGATAGTCCACGCTGCTGCAGGCGTAGTCGAAATGTTCGTGCAGATGGTTATTGTCTTGCAAACGTCCCCATCTGTTGACTCAGGGATCGAGACGTGGCTGCACGATCCGTTACAGCCGTGCGGTTAAGATGCCTGTCATCTCGACTGCTAGTGATACGAGACCGTTGGGATCCAGCACGGCGTTCCGTATTACCCTCCTGAACCCACCGATTCCATATTCTACTAACAGCCATTGGAACTCGACCAACGCGGACAGCAGTTCGCTATATGATAAGCCGCAATCGCGTCAGGCTACAATCCGACCTTATCAAAGTCGGAAACTTGGTGGTAGGCATTTCTCCTCCTTACACGAGGCATCACAATAACGTTTCACCAGGCAACGCCGGTCAACTGCTGTTTGTGTATGAGAAATCGGTTGGAAACTTTCCTCATGTCAGTACATTGCAGGTGTCGCCACCTTGTGTGAATGCTCTGAAAAACTAATCATTTACATATCACTGCATCTTCTTCATGTCGGTTAAATTTCGCGTCTGTAGCACGTCATCTTCGTGGAGTAGCAATTTTAATAGCCAGTAGTGTATTTCAGAGGATCTGCTAGAGCAGGCCATTCATTGAATGTCCTCTCGTTCCAAGAGCTCATACACGAGCAGACTTCGATGCGGTCGCGCAGTTGTTACACGCAAATATGAAGCCAGGGCCTTATGTTCCTCTGAATAGACGGCCTTGAGGAAGGAGTACAGTGTCAGAATAACGCTAATGGGTGAAGTGTACTGTGTTCAAAATCTGGAGGCTAGTGCACTCAGACAACATTATGGCTGAAACTTCCCGGCAGATTAGAACTGTCTGCCGGACCGAGACTGGAACTCGGGACCTTTGCCTTTCGCGGGCAAGTGCTCTACCACTGAGCTAACAAGCACGACCAACGACCCCTCCTCACAGCTTTACATCTATCAGTACCCAGTACCTTGTCTCCTAATTTCCCAGAAAGTTTCATATCAGCGCACACTCCGCTGCAAAGTGAAAATCTCATTCAGCAAACATCCCCCAGGCTGTGGCTAAGCCACGTCTCCGCAATTTCCTTTCTTCCAGGAGTGCTGGTTCTGCAAGTTTAGCACGAGAGCTTTTGTGAAGTTTGGAAGGTAGAAGACGAGGTATTGGCAGATGTAAAGCTGTGTGTGGGGGGGGGGGGGGGGGGGAGGGGGGGGAGTCGTGCTTGGGCAGCTCAGTGGTAGAGCACTTGCCCGCGAAAGGCGAAGGTGCCGAGTTCGAGTCTCGGTTCGGCACACAGTTTTAATCTGCATGCACGTTTCATATCAGCGCACAGTCCGCTGCAGAGTGAAAATCTCATTCTGGAACCATTATGGCTCTCCACACAGCAATACCTGAACCATCGAAACAATTACACTCCTGGAAATTGAAATAAGAACACCGTGAATTCATTGTCGCAGGAAGGGGAAACTTTATTGACACATTGCTGGGGTCAGATACATCACATGATCACACTGACAGAACCACAGGCACATAGACACAGGCAACAGAGCATGCACAATGTCGGCACTAGTACAGTGTATATCCACCTTTCGCAGCAATGCAGGCTGCTATTCTCCCATGGAGACGATCGTAGAGATGCTGGATGTAGTCCTGTGGAACGGCTTGCCATGCCATTTCCACCTGGCGCCTCAGTTGGACCAGCGTTCGTGCTGGACGTGCAGACCGCGTGAGACGACGCTTCATCCAGTCCCAAACATGCTCAATGGGGGACAGATCCGGAGATCTTGCTGGCCAGGGTAGCTGACTTACACCTTCTAGAGCACGTTGGGTGGCACGGGATACATGCCGACGTGCATTGTCCTGTTGGAACAGCAAGTTCCCTTGCCGGTCTAGGAATGGTAGAACGATGGGTTCGATGACGGTTTGGATGTACCGTGCACTATTCAGTGTCCCCTCGACGATCACCAGAGGTGTACGGCCAGTGTAGGAGATCGCTCCCCACACCATGATGCCGGGTGTTGGCCCTGTGTGCCTCGGTCGTATGCAGTCCTGATTGTGGCGCTCACCTGCACGGCGCCAAACACGCATACGACCATCATTGGCACCAAGGCAGAAGCGACTCTCATCGCTGAAGACGACACGTCTCCATTCGTCCCTCCATTCACGCCTGTCGCGACACCACTGGAGGCGGGCTGCACGATGTTGGGGCGTGAGCGGAAGACGGCTTAACGGTGTGCGGGACCGTAGCCCAGCTTCATGGAGACGGTTGCGAATGGTCCTCGCCGATACCCCAGGAGCAACAGTGTCCCTAATTTGCTGGGAAGTGGCGGTGCGGTCCCCTACGGCACTGCGTAGGATCCTACGGTCTTGGCGTGCATCCGTGCGTCGCTGCGGTCCGGTCCCAGGTCGACGGGCACGTGTACTTTCCGCCGACCACTGGCGACAACATCGATGTACTGTGTAGACCTCACGCCCCACGTGTTGAGCAATTCGGCGGTACGTCCACCCTGCCTCCCGCATGCCCACTATATGACCTCGCTCAAAGTCCGTTAACTGCACATACGGTTCACGTCCACGCTGTCGCGGCATGCTACCAGTGTTAAAGACTGCGATGGAGGTCCGTATGCCACGGCAAACTGGCTGACACTGACGGCGGCGGTGCACAAATGCTGCGCAGCTAGCGCCATTCGACGGCCAACACCGCGGTTCGTGGTGTGCCCGCTGTGCCGTGCGTGTGATCATTGCTTGTACAGCCCTCTCGCAGTGTCCGGAGCAAGTATGGTGGGTCGGACACACCGGTGTCAATGTGTTCTTTTTTCCATTTCCAGGAGTGTATTTGGACAATGTTTCTGGGTGCATAAGATGTTCTCACCACCTCTCTCCGTGTGAGGAGGTGTTCAGCATTGTAGTGATGTGTCACAGTGTGTGGACGCGCTCCAGTCATCGTTCAGCAGTTGTCCACTCGGCTGGTAGAGGAAAGTAACGCGCTACCACAATAGCTCCTTACGAACCCCGTGACCAACATCGGAGCACGTTGCAGAGCATGGTCACACAGCATCTTAAGAATCATGTCCCGCCTTTCGTAAGGTCCAGGGGAGCATCATAAATGTAGCGATTGCCTTTGAATAAACGCGTCGTTTCTGTTCGTCTCCTTGAGTGTTTATTTCAGCTGATTTGTCTACATTCTATAGCAGATCTTTTTATGTATAGTCCAAGTGTCACCGAGCTACGAGAATAAGATAATTATTATCCGCAAAGTAGTTCTAAAATTTTATTGTAATCAAATAGGATACTTACAAGAAAATCAGTTTTCGACATATTCTCCTTGCCTTTCAACGCACGTGGTCCATCGTTGTACAAGTTTCCTGATGCCCTCATAAAAAGAGGTTCTCGGCTGAGCTGCGAGCCAGGAATGCACCGCTTCTTTCACCGCTTCGTTCGAGGCAAATCGACGGCTCCTTAATGCCTGTTTGAGTGGACCAAATAAGTGATAGTCAGAAGGGGCAAGATCGGAACTACATGGAGGATGATCCAGTACTTCAAATTCGAGTTTCTGGAGCCTGAGCAGCAGTATGCTGACGGACATTGTAGTGCAACAACGCAACACCTTTTGACACCAATCCTCGGTGTTTCCTTCGAATTGAAGGCTTGAGCCTGGCAGTAAGCAGCTTATTGTAACGTACACTGTTTATTGTTGTGCCCCTTTCCCCATAATGTTCCAGTACTAGACCTTGTGTGTCCCAAAAAACAGTAAGCATCAGTTTTCCTGTGGAAGGGTGGGTCTTGAGCTTTTCCTTGCATGGCGAATTTCGATGTTTCCCTTCCATATTCTTCCGTTTACTCACCGGCCAGTAATGATGGATCCATGTTTCGTCACCAGTAATGATCCTGTCTAAAAAGTTGTCCCCTTTGTTACCATAGACATTCAAATATTTTTTGCAGATGTCCCAGCGCTTTTGTTTATGCAAATGTGCGAGTTGTTTTGAGACCCATCTTACACAAAGTTTCTGAAACCCAAGTCTGTTGTGGATGATTTCGTAGACAGAATTGTGACTAATTTGTAGCCGATGTGCCACTTCGTCAATAGTTAATCGTCTGTCTAAGAGAATCATTTCACGTGAACGCTCAATGGTTCCTTCATTTGAGGCGGTAAACGGTCGTCCGGCTCCTTCATCGTGCGTAACACTTGTAAGACCATTTCGGAATTTTTCAATCCATTCGTAGATACCCCGTTGTGACAAAACACTGTCGCCATACTGTACCGAAAGCCTGCGATGAGTTTCGGTCCTTGATACGCCTTTGAACCACAAGAATCACTGAAAGTTACTCTTCTTTGGTGCAAATAGACAAGGGAGCAGCCATGACTAAAAGCTCAACTGCGATAACGAAATTAACCTAGCAGCTTGAAAATTGTAAAGATATAATAACAAATAAACAAAGCATGCGTCATCATCGTAAAACGACAGTACTACCAAAATAACAAAAATATATCTAAATTAAGGATAGTAATTGACTTACCCTCGTATATTACATGGCACTGACAGATCATGCGGAAGTTACTTTTGTCCTTAAGTGGTGCTACTACTACAACAAATACAACTACACTACTGGACATTAAAATTCTGCACAACGAAGATGACGTGCTACAGACGCGAAATTTCAACGACAGGAAGAAGATCCTATGATATGCAAATGATTAGCTTTTCAGAGCATTCACACAAGGTTGGTGCCGATGGCGACACCTACAACTTGCTGACATGAGGAAAGTTTCCAGCCGAGTTCTCATACACAAATAGCAGTTGACCGGCGGTGCCTGGTGAAACGTTGTTGTGATGCCTCGTGCAAGGAGAAATGGGTACTATCATGTTTCCGGCTTTGATAAAGGTTAGCAGAATATGGAGTCGGTGGGTTCAGGAGGATAATATGGAACGCCGCGCTGGATCCCAACGGCCTCGTATCACTAGCAGTCGAGATGACAGACATCGTATCCGCATGGCTGTAACGGATCGTGCAGCCACGTCTCGATCCCTGTGTCAACAGATGGGGACGTTTGCAAGACAACAACCATCTGCATGAACATTTCGACGACGTCTGCAGCAGCGTGGACTATCAGTTCGGAGACCATGGCTGCGGTTACCCTTGACGCTACATCGTAGACAGGAGCGCGTGCGATGGTGCACTCAACGACGAACCTGGGTGCACGAATGGCAAAACGTCATTTTTTCGGATGATTCGAGGTTCTGTTCGCAGCGTCATGATGGTCGCATCCATGTTTGGCGACATCGCGGTGAACGCAGCTTGGAAGCGTGTATCCGTCATAGCCATACTGACACATCACCCGGCGTGATGGTATGGGGTGCCATTGGCTACACGTCTCGGTCACGTCTTGTTCGCATTGACGGCACTTTAAACAGTGGACGTTACATTTCAGATGGATTACGACCAGTAGCTGTACCCTTCATTCGATCCCTGCGAAACCCTAAATTTCAGCAGGATAATGCACGACCGCATGTTGCAGGTCCTGTACGGGCCTTTCTGGATACAGAAAATGTTCGACTGCTTCCTTGGCCAGCAGATTCTCCAGATCTCTCACCAATTGAAAACGTCTGGTCAATGGTGGCCGAGCAATTGGCTCGTCACAATACGGCAGTCACTACTCTTGATGAACTGTGGTATCGTGTTGAAGCTTCATGGGCAGCTGTACCTGTACACGCCATCCAAGCTCTGTTTGACTCAATGCCCAGCCGTATCAATGACGTTATTAGGGCCAGAGGTGATTGTTCTGGGTACTGCTTTCTCAGAATCTATGCACCCAAATTGCGTGAAAATGTAATCACATGACAGTTCTAGTATAATATATTTCTCGAATGAATACCCGTTTATCGTCTGCATTTCTTCTTGGTGTAGCATTTTTATTTGCCAGTAGTGTACCTAAAGCAACTGTTGCTGGTGGTAGCGATGCTGCAGCTGCCACACGCGAAATGATTAACTCGGTGGGTACGCGTAGTAGCGTGTCGTGTTACTAGTCTGAAGGCCGTGTGTGGAGGAGGAAGCGGTGGACTGAGGCGGGGCGGCTGTGCGCCGGAAGCAGCGTCGCCGGCAGACGGCGGCCGCTGTAGACGCCGCCCACGCCTCGGTGCGGCGCGTCCCGCCCTTCCTGGAAGGCGCCCTGCCCGGTCAGGCGTCGCCTGATTTATCGCAGGCGCCACCGGCACGCGACAACACACAGGCGCCGCGACGCGCGTGCGTGCCGCACCCCCCACCTCCCGTGTCGAGCAGCTAACAGGCTTTTTCCACCCGCTCCCGCCACAGATATTAGCTGATCCCACCAGAGATATCAGACTGATCGTCGACACGTACCGAGACGCACCCAAGCGGCGGATTTGGGAGAGGGCGAGGGGTGAGTAGGAGGGGCTGCAGATCCCCGAGAACAGCACCTGTTACTTCTTAATATAAAAAAGAGGGGGGAGAGGGAGGGAGAGAGATAGAGAAAGATAGAGAGATAGAGAGAGAAAGAGAAGGAGAGAGTGAGTGGGTTTTTCCAACATACCTGTCACACGTTAGTCTCAAAAATTTTCTCGCTGTAGTCCTTGGTGTTATACTGAGGTGTCAAAAGTCTTTTTCCAGGCGTAGTGAGTAACTCGACGTGGCTTGGATTCGACAAGTCGTTGGAGGTTCCCTGCAGAAATACTGAGCCATGGTTCCTCTACAGCCGGTCGCAACTGCGAAAATGTTGCCGGTGCTGGATTTAGTTCACAAACTGACTTCTCGAATATGTCCCATAAATGTTCAAAGTATGGCCATCTATGGCCAGCGATATGAAGTGGGACAAGCATGTAATGGCAGTTGTGGGGAAGGCGGATAGTCGTCTTCGGTTCAGTAGTAGAATTTTGGGAAGATGTGGTTCATCTGTAAAGGAGACCGCTTATTAAACACTAACACGACCTATTCTTGAATACTGCTGGGATCCCTACAGGTCGGATTGAGGGAGCACATAGATGTAATTCAGAGGCGGACTGCTAGATTTGTTACTGGTAGGTTTGATCATCACGTGAGTGTTACGGAAGTGCTTCAGGAACTCGGGTGGGAGTCTCTGGAGGAAAGGAGGCGCTCTTTTCTTGAATCGCTACTGAGGAAATTTAGAGAACCAGCATTTGAGGCTGACTACAGTACAGTTTTACTGCCGCCAACTTATATTTCGCGGAAAGACCACAAAGATAAGAGAGATAGTGCTCGTGCAGAGGCATATAGGCAGTCATTTTTCCCTCGTTCTGTTTGGGAGTGGAACAGGGAGAGAAGATGCTAGTTTTGGTACGAGGTACCCTCCGCCACGCACCGTATAGTGTATTGCGGAGTATAGATGTAGATGCAAATGTAGATACTGCCAGCTGTTACCAACTGAAATCGGGACTAATCAGACCAGATCACATTTCTCTTGTCCTAACGAACCCAGAAGAGGCGCTGCAGTCGATGTCTTGCTATCAGCAAAAGCATTCGGGTCGGTCCGTCGTCTGCTGCTGTATTTCCCATAAAATGCCAGATTTCGCCGCTCTCTCACAACGGATACATTAATAGTACGTCTCACACTAATTTCTCCTGTTATTTCATGCAGTTTTGCTTGTCTGTCAGCACTGACAGCTCTACGCAAACGCCGCTGCTGTCGGTCGTTAAGTGAAGGCCGTCGGCCACTGCATTGTCCCTGAAGGTAACGCCTGAAACTCATGACACTGTGAATTTCGGAGTACTGAATTTGCTAACGATTCCCGAAATTAAATGTCCATGTGGCTAGCTCTCAACTACCATTCTGCATAGAAAGTCTGTTAACTGGTGTCGTGCAGCCATACTTTTTCACACGAATCACCTCAGTACAAACGACAGATCTGCCAATGCACTACCCTTTGATACCTTGTGTAAGCGATACTTTCGCCAACTATGTATGAGCATATCCCTATCCCCTGGCTTTTGACACCTCAGTGAGTAACAGATTCTCAGAGTATCCTCGTTTACTCTAGAGAATTTGGAGAAGGCACGGTGATACAAAATTTGTATGAACTCAGTTACCCCAGCCCCCTCCCCTACCACCCTCCCTCATACCAAAATCTTGTATTCGACACTGATATATACAAAATATAGTGAGTTCACCATCGATGTTTTTGAAGCAGCACAATATCTATGTTCTAATGTTCAAATGTGTGTGAAATCTTATGGGACTTAGCTGCTAAGGTCATCGGTACCTAAGCTTACACACTACTTAACGTAAATTATCCTAAGGACAAACACACACACCAATCCTCGAGGGAGGACTCGAACCTTCGCCGGGACCAGCCGCACAGTCCATGACTGCAGCGCCCTAGACCGCTCGGCTAATCCCGCGCGGCTACAATATCTATGTTAAAGGTAAAATATTGAACTGCGATGTTGGCGAAAAGTGGTCGCTTATATCAATAATTTTTTAGTCATTTAAACGAATATTGTTTTTCTGAATTATTCTGCAGTGCAACACATTCACAACTTCATCATGGCTACTGGGAAAGGATCAATATTCTTCAACGAACTAAGGCACGAACATTGATTATCGTTATAGCTATGTGTGGACTACTATCTTTCATTGTTCATTGAGTTCATACTACAGGGATGGCTAATGGTGAGTTACCAGTATTTTTTGCAATGATTTTTTCATTGCCAAGAAATACTTCGAATTATGTAAGTATATTTACTGCTTCTAACAAGTAAGATTACATTTGATGGTTTTACGTATAAGTACGAACATCGTAACCCTGCCACTCCTTTTGCTATAGTACCTGAAAGTACATGCAAGACTATGGACTCTGTTTCTTCTCTAATATATCTCCCAGACATTGAATATGCCATGTTAACAATGTTATCAGGTTTCAAATTAATGTTTCGAAAATGGTAAAAAATACACTGAGCCCAACGAGAGATGCTACTGAGTATGAACTAGAACATTAACTACAACCTCGTGCCACACGTCACCTAAATGTACAAAAGTCGTGGGGCCTATAGGTTCGATTTGTGCAGGAAAAATGTGTTTCGTCACCTGTTCTGTATAATAGCAAAATATAATGTGTTGTGTGGTGAACGCAGTAATTTACGATGACAGTGTCTCCGACCCTGCATAAAAGAAAGAAAGCAATTAATGATGCCTTACCTCGATTACTGAAAATTTCTTACGAAAAGTAAATGGAAGCATGCTTAGTGTATCTGCTGAGCAGATTGCAATTCAAGTGCATGGAGTACGTTTTTATACGGAGATAAGGTACACGTGGTATAATTGATGAACAAGGAAAAAAGCGTAAGATAATGAATTCAGGAAGCTCGAATATATGAAACATGAAATGTAGTCACACACAAATATGAGATACAAATTTAGCCGTTATGGGCGAGGTCTAAAACACCGAATAATAACTTTAACATTCCTTAAGAACATTACGGTACAGAACTACGTCAAATGAAATATAACACGTGTTGCTAAATAGTCTTGTGCGTGAGAGAATCTGTTTGTAGGTCACTTGAACTTACAGACAGTTAACTCAGAGATGGACGCCAGTCACCATGTTTTCTGATGCAACAGAAATCCACAGTAAAGTCGAATTGCAAAACTCAGTGCGATAAGCGCACGACTTTACGTGCCTTCCACTCCTTCACGATTATCAGTCATGTGAATAGAACCCGAATACGTGTTACTTGTTGCTTGCTGCGATCTGACCATTACGCTGATATTTGCTGGTCGAATGCCCCATATCAAGTGCACAGAACAAGAGTCTACATCATTTCTGCTCCAGTGAAGTATTGACTACGAAAGAGGAGAGAAAAGTGCCTTTGTGTTTTATACTACATGAGGCAGCCAACCGATCGACTACGAGAGAGGAGAGAAAGGTGCCTTTGTGTTTTATACTACGTGAGGCAGCCAACCGATGTATGCGTGCCAGCTCTCTGATTGGACAGCAGCAGTCAAAGCACTGTCATTTCCTGCTTGGCAAACATGTGTCACTCCTGTCGATAGGGATGCAAAATGATTGACAGTCTGTGAGTCGAGAAGAGACTCCAGTATGCTATACAATGAACACTTTGAATGAAAGCAACTGCCTTTGGTATAAAGGAAACCAACATACCCACAATTAAAATTTTTCAGATGTTTATGTTTTCTCAGTTACCTAATAATTATAGTCTTTCGTTATTTAAGATTAGTATTATGAAAAATAAACATCTTCAACTCTCTTACGTTTTCAAACGGTCTATTATCATTAAAGATAATCACGAAATTGTGAGGCCGTGTTGGAACATTGTAGTATTCGCTGACAAGCGATGTCAGCGGTTGTTCATATTTTATTTTTTAAACTTGTATTGTTAGGAAACGGACTGTGAGTATATGGAAGAGAATTCAGTCTACGTTAAATGTGGTATGACGAGCAACTAATAAGTAATAATAAAGCGTTACAATCGGTAGGCAAATATTATGGGATATGCAATGTTAATTACTATTGTATTTATTTATTAAGAAATTTGATATTAGGTTTTCCGCTATTATTTAAGTTCATAATTTAACACAAATTTTAAAAAATATATATAGATGGTTTGAGGTCGATTATTATCAGCCATCGATGTTCAGATGTCGATAATGACATCAGAATCATCGTCGATGATTTGACAACATAGCACATCACTTATTCCTAACGAGTACTCCTGTTCATCGCTCAGAAGTATGGAGCCTCCAGTATTATTGACGTCTACATCTATATTCTGCAGATCGCCACTAAACCCATGAGGGACAGTGCTGTCGCATACTACCTCACATTCTAGTGTTCTCCAATATTAGGGTGTCCAGCTACTGGTGCTCAGGTCAGCAGCAGTGCCAGCAGTAAAGGCGTAATACAGTGTTTTTCAATTTTTCAGACATCGCTTTGCAATTTTCAGTCATAATTTTTTCATGTCTCCCTCCTTCCTCAAATGCTATCAATAAATTTATAATAACGTATTTTAAGTATTTTGACGCTAAAGATACAAAGTTACAAACCTTCCAAATCACCAAGCATAAGTAGACTTATTGCTAATATGATTGCATAGGCTTCTGCTGCCAGAGTCAGTTTTTTGAGCGTCGTAGCATGTCGCGGTACGATACTCACAAAACTCTTATGTCAAACATTCTGCTATTTCGCAACACTGATCCACTACGTTGACAGAGTCAGAATCGAAGGCCCTGTCTTACGCTCTGTCTTACAGTGTACAGGGGAATAGCTGATGGATTACCTCAAGGAAGTCGGGGTGCGGAGGGAAAGTAGCACGGCCACTGACGATTGTGAGGACGTGAGAGGGGAGTGGATCCTGCACTTTCAACGTCCTACCTTTGTTAAACCGGATTTTCTGCGTTGGCTGCTTTGAAGACCAAGTATAAATCGCAGCTAAATATAGGAAAGGAACTCAAAGATTGTCTGGTTCTGATATTAAACCATCTTTCAAAAACCTTTGCAATGCAAGACAGGCCCAAAGGATTCACTAGTAATCACTAAACTTGTTTTTAATTCAGTAATGAAAAGTTAATTATCAAATGCCTTGGGCAATACTGATGAAGTCCTATTTCTAAGTGCATTGTATGAGTGTGAATGTAAATTCTAATTTTTTATTGTGTCGGGATGTATTTTGCTCTCCTTTCGATAGTAATCAGTTGTAGAATTCGTATTTTTTTTCTTTTCAATAAGCTCACGTCCCTCTTTAGTGTTATCTATCTCTCCCCTGTGAGTGCGTCCCACAGGTTGAGAATCGCTGGCATAATGGGTTTGAGGTGCGCCATGTAGGGCAAATCTGCACTCTGAGAACAGTGCTACAAGAGTGGCAACTTTGAACCAACACCAGAATTACATCTCTTAGTTGTAATGGGAAGCTATTCCTCGAACTCCACTATACGGTGTGTAGCAATAGTGTAATTGGTGAATAGAGGGTACAAACATGCAGTGCAAAGAACCACGGCTGGAGGACTGGAAAGTGAGTTTGAATCACCGGTACAGGTACAGCGAAAAAAAAAAAAAACACCCTACACGTGGTTAAGATACTGGACTTGCAGGAAGAGAGTTATACAGATCATTGTCCAACCTTGTTGACTACAGGCACTGTTGTTACTCAGACGGTTACATCAGTCCAGTACATTGTTTATCGAGTCAGCTAGACACTGTGGTCTCCATGAATTACCAGTGGCGTGCTACAGAAAAGCAAGAGGGTGCACATGAAATGCCAGCAGTTCCGTGGAGCGACTGCCTTTGCTTTACTGGTGTATTACCGTTTCTAACTGGCAGTGAGAAATGGACTTTCAGCACGAAAACTATTAAAAAGTTACAACTGGAGAGGTGAATGTTGAGAATTACGAGGAGAAAGAGGAAAATAAATTAGTGGACAAGGCAAAAATTGATGTTGAAGATATTCTGAATGGAGTGTGCCTGGGCATACAAGCAGAGGAAAAGATGGTAGATGGTCCAAGAAAGTTCATTGCAATATTCCAAAAGATTAAATACAGTAATGATGGGTTAAAAGATGAATTGGTGAGATTAGAAAACAAATAGGAGCAGGATATATGCATGTAAGTAAAGACTGTGTAATGTCTCTCGAACACAGAGTTCTCACAGGCCACCATA
Organism: Schistocerca gregaria; assembly: GCF_023897955.1. NCBI lineage: Eukaryota > Metazoa > Arthropoda > Insecta > Orthoptera > Acrididae > Schistocerca > Schistocerca gregaria. Next base: position 140,058,323 of record NC_064921.1, read on the forward strand.
AGTAATAAAGTGCACGAGGAAGTGGCAGTCATATATGTCTGTTGTAAGCACTCCACTGTTTAACGTGAAAGGGTGTAATGTCTCAGTGACAAAATCCCACTCTGGCAAGTAAGTTTAAGGAAAACATCTGCAACCATTTTGAAGAAACCAACCCAACAATCTTCTTCATGTTCTGCGACGCAACTTCAGTAATATATAATTAGCTATACCATCAAGCTGCTATAAAACTCCATTATGGTACATCCAGTTTCGACATTTTCGTCATCATTTGGCAGATTTTAAGGCTTAAAGTTATGTATGCAACATGTCTGTTATTGAAAATGTGTTAGTTGTACAATAAATGCTGTGAAAGCAAGTGGACCTTTATATGCAACATGGTCCAGGCCTCCCAAACACAACTCACTTTTAACCTTAAAAATCTGCCAGATGGTTATGAAATAGTCTAAACTACTTGTAGCGTAATAAAGTTTTATAGCATCTTCTTGGTAGTATGTGTAATAATATCTTAATCCTGCAATCACTTTAAATGGTTTAGGAATACTGAGTGCAACATAAATCAGGACTATCCAGTGGGGAACTTGAACCCCTGTGCCGGAATTCAGCTACAATTTTCTAGCCAAAGCACTCATTTCCAGTGTATGTGGAGGACTTGAAGTAATCCATTACTACTTTTCTTATCAGCACATAGTAAAGGCACATTCGTGTGTTGACCGCCATGTGATGCAAGCTATACTCATACGTAAAGTAACTGCGCTTCTGTTGGCAAGGAACTGTTAATAGGCAGATTTGTGTCATATTTCTGTGCTGTTTGAGTGAAACAGTCTTTGATAACCAGTGATGTCTGACATAGCAAATAAATGAGAAGTATCAAAGCAATCTCCATCAAGTACCTCTGAACACTGGACTGAAAACTTAGTCCACTAATAGTCTCAAAAAAAAAAAATTATTCAGATGGCTCTGAGCAATATTGGACTTAACTGCTGTAGTCATCAGTCCCCTAGAACTTAGAACTACTTAAACCTAACTAACCTAAGGACATCACACACATCCATGCCTGAGGCAGGATAACTCACGACCATAGCAATCGCGCGGTTACAGACTGTAGCGCCTAGAACTGCTCGGCCATTCCGGCCGGCACTAACAGTCTCCACCTATTCTGCAACTAAGAGTATTCCACATACTTGGCAAACTTAACAAAGACCGTATCATCAATGTACATTAATAGCAATGGTTATCCACTACATCAGGCACTCTTATACGATTTCCTGTCCTGCATCAGTACATATCATAATTTTTTTAAACCATTCTTACCATCAAATGTCCAATTGCAAAGTTTCTGCTCTCTAGCTGTACTTTGAAATGAGGCATTCAGTGGTTCTTCTGTGGCTGATGGCTTCTGTTTTTGCAGCAGAAGTATTATTACACATTTTTGTTATCCATTATATGAGATCTGCACTCTCCTATAATCCTTCCCAAGTTTGCCAACCAGTCCAGCTTTCTGAGTTGTCCAGTCCAGCTCTAAGTTTTTCAGACAAGCCTAGTCCCAAGTTCTCCAGTCAAGCCTAGCCCCATATTGTCCAGCCAAGCCTAGCCCCACGTAGTCCAGCCAAGCCTAGCCCCACGTAGTTCACTCAAGCCGAGCTCCGAGTAGTACAGCCAAGTCTAGCTGCGAGTAGTCCAGTAAAACCTAGCTCCAGATAGTCCAGTGAAGTCTAGCCTTGAGTTGTCCAGCCAAGCCTATCTCCAAGCTGTCCAGCCAAGCCCTGAGCTGTCCAGCCCAGCCCCAGCTGAAAAATCAGTTATAGCCCCTGACATGGATTTGTCTTATAAAAGGCTTTTTCACTGATTCAGCCAATTTACTAATTATTTCTCACACATTCTGTTGAATGCAAGTACCGATTATATACAGTAGCCTGTTTGAACACAAGCATCAGGTTTAAAATCGCCAATGGAGAAAACTGAAGGCCATTGGTATGAACGTCAAGGAACTGCTGGCAGATCGTATGCACAGATTTGCATACCTATGACACTCATCGAAATTTCATAGTTACAGACCAAAAATCTGGTCATTTCCTCTTGATGATTCGATAAAGTCTTCACGAGCTTGGCTACCTCCTAGGAAATCACAGCGACATAAACTATTAGGTCTGGTCAGCATTAATTGCAGGTTATTTTTTCTGGCTGCTGTGTTTATCAATTTTCCTCCTGTTTTCGGATGAGGAGCTAGATTGGATTTACCTCCAGTGAGCAGGAAACAAGTGTACAACAAAGCTTCGAGAAGTGTGCACTAACAAGAAAGAAGAACAACAAGAAAGTAGTGTAATCAAGTGGAGAGTTCGCTTACTGGTAACTTCACTGTCCTCAATCGAAAGACCACTTAACTAGGAGTTCAGTGCTAAGAAAGGAAATTAACAAACCACTTCACTTCCTGTAGAACGGCAAATAAACAGAGCGGTGGGTGGGCAGAATTGCCTGCGTCACTGGCTGGTGGCAGCAGGCGGCTCGGTGTCCGCCCCCACACCCCACACCCACGCCCAGACGGGCCCCTAATTCACTAATGGTTGCCGCGCGGCATATTGAATTTTCATTTGCAAGCCAGTAAACCGGTCGGGCGGACGAAGAAAATAGCACGCGCCCCCCGCTCAACCCCCCGCAGACGGGCTATTCATCAGCGGCGGGCTGCTGGAGTGGGAGCAAGGCGCTGCAGAGGCACGGCGGCGCGGGTGGGGGAAGGGGCTTTTAGCGCAGAACGCGTCCAGAGGTGAGTTATGCCGGGCCGCCCTGTCGGTTAGCGTGTTCGATGCAGTCTGGCGCGGAGCTGTACCAAAAGGGTGCCCCAACTTGGCGACCTCCATTGCGTATTGATATAAGAACCAGGTTGCCAACTTTTTCGTTGCAGCTGTATGCTAACAATCAGCGATTTATCGGGGGGTAGAGGAAGGGTGGGGGAAATTAACGAATCCTGGAGGCGAAAGCGAAGGAATGGAGGTTTGGGTTCAAGAGCACGGGAACTGCACAAACATGTCCTGATTTGCACATTCTAATCTACTTGTATTAAACTAATGATGATTATGATGGTGGTGGTGGTGGTGATGGTGACGACTGATGATGTTGCCGGCCGAAGTGGCCGTGCGGTTCTAGGCGCTACAGTGTGGAACCGAGCGACCGCTACGGTCGCAGGTTCGAATCCTGCCTCGGGCATGGATGTGTGTGATGTTCTTAGGTTAGTGAGGTTTAATTAGTTCTAAGTTCTAGGCGACTGATGATCTCAGAAGTTAAGTCGCATAGTGCTCAGAGCCATTTGAACCATTTGAAGTGTTGATGTTGAAAGGTTCCTATTTGTACGTTCTACAGAGTTTCTGTGGCGTCATGCGAAGTCACACTCGTGGCCGCGGTCTCAGTCCATCCATCTGCGGATCTAATAAGAAACTTTATTAGAGGACCCGGATTAACTGCCTCCTATCCTACACTACCAGAATCAGTTTAAGGCTCGTGAGCTGCGCTTTGACCCGCGAGACAGAGTTGCTATTCGCATGACACCCAAGTCAATAATGAAAACCTTTGTAGCTACGAGGGTGATTTGAGAAGTCTGGTGAAAAAGTAAAAAAAAAAAGTTTTTTTTTTGGGGGGGGGGGGGGAGGAAACAGAGCATCTTACTGCTAGACTAGTCTCCTTTCAGGGATACGCACTTTGTCCAGAGATCCTCCAGCTTTTCAGTCCTATCGTTGAAATAGGTGCTGCGTAATTCTGCAAAATACTCGTTGACTGCAACTTTCTCATTTGATGAAAATTTCTTCCCGGAAAGCCAAAGTTTCAAGTTAGGGAACCGGAAGAAATCACTTGCGACAGCCAATTCATAGACAGTTCATGCAGTTTTGTCTTTGTTATTGCTGATGCGTGCGATGATGCATTGTCCTGCTGAAAGAGCAATTTTTGGATGCCAACCCAAGTTTCAAACGATCGAACACTGAAGCCAGTTATGATTCTACTATCTTCCGAGTTATCTGAGGATTTTTGCTAGGTACTCATAAAACACAGTGGCCTTCACCATATCAACTAACAAAATAGTTTTTGCCTTCTTCAGTGCACTTTCATAGTCCTTCATCCAGTGTTTTGACTGCTAGTTAGGCTCTGCTGGGTCACGATTGATCCAGGTTTCATCAACAGTCACAAATCGGCGCAAAAGTCTTGCGGATTGCAATTAAGCATCGCCAGAAGACATTGTATTGAAATGTTGTGGGAGATTCCCTTTTGGTCGACTGTTGGCGATCATGGCACCCATCTTGCACACACCGTTTTGATAGCCAATTCTCCGTGCAGGTTATTGTGCATTCAGTTGGGACGCCTACAGTGTCAGCGATGTCGGTAATTTTTAGTTGGCGGTCTTGCTTCACCATATGATGGGTTTTGTCAGTGGTTTCCTTTGTGATGCCTCAGTTGGACGGCCGGAACGCGCTTCGTCTTCGGTATTGCTACGTTTAAATTCATAAATCGAAAAGCAAACGGTCTTCAGTGATGTTGCAGAATCCATGTAAACTTCATTCAGTTCTGTTTTGATTTGTGCGGCAATCCAACCCTTCAAATGAAAATATTTAACGGCAGCACAAAATTCAGTTTGCCTCATTTCTATTCGGAGTCGACGCACTGACCAATTCCGATGACAGTCAACAATGAATTGTTCAATACACATTGTTGAAATTTTTTATACGATCCTTGGGGTAATCAAGCTTACCAAACAGGGAGGCGCGACAAAAGTGATTCATTCTTTCACTGAAATATACCAGACTTATCAGACCACCCTCTTATTTAACTGCTTTAAAAAAATATGCCCAGATCCTACTACTGGACAGAAACATGTCCACCGCTAACACGTAAATACACCACCTTTAGCTAGCTACTACCAACTTTCGCCGATTATCACCATAACTACAAAACTGGAACAGGGCGCTCAAAAACAGTTAACGCTAGTCAAGTCTGTTACTTTTTTCCAATAACACTTCCAGCGAGATAATGGGCTCACGTTCTGATCTTTTTACCAAGCAAGTCCACGTTCACCAATCCGAACACACGTAGAAAATAACAAGAAACTGCCTAAGCAGAATTCGACTCCTGCGCAAGGGAACGAAGGAATACGATCTAGGAAAAGTAACTCCATTGATCCCGAAGGGTCACTAACACCAGCCTTCCCAAATGATAAGAACTGAAAAAACACAAACTTCGTTCCAGGCCGTTCACGGTTGCCACCTAAACTCCACAACTGGTCCCCGCCGTCTCTCTAGTTACGCGACTTCCAAACCGCTCCACGGAATTATTTAACGTACAGGCCTTTCAGCCAATAAGTATTAGGAGAAGAATGTAGACATTCTCATTGCCCATTTCCTGCTCCCACCTACCGCTCCTATGAAGAGTTTTTGCAACTGACCTTGTAAACACAGGCCGTCGTGGGTAAATTACACTCCCTATAGATCAGCTCAAGGCAGAAGAATTCCTTCCCCCAGAAACACGACACTGTCGTAGACAATGGCAAAAGGAAAGGCAGGTTCAAAACAAATGGTTCAAATGCCTCTAAGCACTATGGTACTTAACATATGAGGTCCCCAGTCCCCTAGACTTACAACTGATTAAACCTAAGGACATCACACACATCCATGCCCGAGGCAGGATTCGAACGTGCGACAGTAGCAGCAGCGCGGTTCCGGACTGAAGCGCCTAGAACCGCTCGTCCACAGCGGCCGGCAAAAGGCAGGTTCATCACTGCGTGTTCAGCGTACTCTAGTTCTCCCAGGCTTGGCTGAGTCGGCAACCATCTGGAAAATTGCAAACGCTGAACACTTGGCGACGATAAATAACAGTTATCCTCTTTGGGAGGCTTGATGATACCTCAATAAAGGAAATGTCACTGGAAAATTTTGATGCCCTCTGTTCTCCATCTTACGGAAAGCTACTAAAATAGTCTGTTCTCCTATGACATGTGGAAGCAACGGATGCAAAGACGTCAGGAAAAATGCATAAATAACATGATGAGCTTTCCCAGATACTAAACAAGGTCGATAAATAATTCAGTGCTACTAGCACCAATAAGAGAGGACAAGCCTTGTCTGTACACACATTTTCCAAAGTCCTTTTTTACTGATAATACTCTTTGAACAGCCATGATACGGCGCTGGCGATCTCGGGGGCGGGGGATATTGCCGATACCTCAGCATGCAGACGTCAGGACAGGAAACGAGGTTTTGACAATTACAGCATGCCTCAATAAACACACTGCTACAACCAGGCTAGCGGTAAATTGCAGCAGCGAAGAACATCCATACTGGATAAAGAGAGTGACGGGAAGACTTGCAACGACTTAGTAACAGTTTCGACAGAAAAGAGCATGTAGGAAGAAATAATAGGAAATTTTTTTAACAGTAACTCCTGTATTCATAAGAAGGGCTAAGTGTGAAGGCCATCAGAAATTTCTAGTCAGATACTAGAAGTTCTAGTCACATGTGAAGTCTATCATGCATCAGAATTAAAAATATTTAAAAGTGTTTGGATTACAAGTTTTAAAAAATGGTTCAAATGGCTCTGAGCACTATGGGACTTAACAACTTCTGAGGTCATCAGTCCACTAGAACTTAGAACTACTTAAACCTAACTAACCTAAGGACATCACACACATCCATGCCCGAGGCAGGATTAGAACCTGCGACCGTAGCAGTCGTGTGGCTCCGGACTGAAGCGCCTAGAACCGCTCCGCCACCGCGGCCGGCCATTACAAGTTTAGTCTACCACACCCTCCCCCCCCCCCTCCCCTCCCAATCGACACACATAGACTCACAATAATGACTCGTAGCATTAGTTGTGTACTCCTAACAAGAGATACACAACAACTATTGCGAGAGCCCACCATCGCCACCACCCACCACCACCACCGCCACACAGGGAGAACCATTCATCCGGCGCATCTCAATTCCGCTCACAAATCTGAACCTCTTCCTGCTTCTGGGGCACTTCCTACAGCGTGTTGTGCACATCTGCCGACGGTGTGGACAGCTGATAGGAATGCTCTCAACTGTGGATTGCTTTGTTTCCGTCCCATACTGGTGGACGTGGAAATTCTTCCGTCGACAGACACTAAAACAAAACGCGTTGTGGACACCAAGACAGTTCTGCACCAGTTACCAACAAGCAGTCAGACAGTTTAGTCAAAGTGCCTGCAGTGCAGTATTCTGGTAACTATCTTCCCATTTAACTGTCGCTATTTTTGGAGTACTACAACCAGTAACACAGCATCAGTGGTACTTATAATACCATAGACTGCTAAGAGACTCCAATGTTAGGTAAACGTCATTGTGTTAGGTTCAGGACATCAAGTCGTATATCAAACTGTACCAAAGTTAAGCACAATTTTGTAACACATTGTTAGTAAATATTATTTGTTATTTTTCATTGAGTTATCTTCTTATCTTACGTGTTTCGTAACTGCTGTGGTCGACGCAGTGCCTGTTCCTTTGGACATGCATGCATGTCCAAAGGAAGTTTTCATCGTAACCAGAAAACACAGACAATGCAATATCGTACTTACCTGCCGATACCAGGAGAGCGACATTCAGTACAACGCCTGACCTGTACCGGAATATACGTAATCGAATTAAGCGTTCAGGTCGTAGAACCATGGTTGACAACATGGGAGTTTGGGTCTGGCCGTGAGACGTGCACGGATAGCCAAATTGAAGGAAATCGTTTCTGAAGAAGAGAAATTTCTTAACATCGAGTATAGATTTAAGTGTCAGGAAATCGTTTCTGAAAACATTTGTATGGAGTGTGGCCATGTATGTATGGGAGTGAAACATGGACGATAAATAGTTTAGACAAGAAGAGAATAGGAGCTTTCGAAATGTAGTGCCACAGAAGACTTCTGATGATTAGATGGGCAGATCACAAGACTAATGAGGAGGTATTTAATAGAATTAGGGAGAAGACAAAATTTGTGATACAACTTGACTAGAAGAAGGGACCGGTTGGTAGGACATGTTCTGAGGCATCAAGGGATCACCAATTTAGTATTAGAGGGCAGCGTGGAGGGTACAAATCGTAGAGGGAGACCAAGAGATGAATACACTAAGCAGATTCAGAAGGATGTAGGTTGCAGTAGGTACTGGGACATGAAGAAGCTTGCACAGCATAGAGCAGCATGGAGAGTTGCATCAAACCAGTCTCAGGACTGAAGACCACAACAACAACAAGAAGCCCACTCGCGATAAGCCGGGAAATTCGGATTCGAGTCCCGGTCCCCGGTCCGGAACAAGTTTTCCCTGTCGTCATTACAGTCTACAGCTGATGGTAGTCCTTATTCGTAATTGTGAATTCATTTGACGTGTTTCGTAATGGCTGTGGTCGCTGCATTGCATCTTCATCAGAAAATCACCGGCACTGCAATGTCGTATTGAAAAACGCTTAAAATAACTAAAAGTGAACAATGCACTGAGACTAAAAATTCCAGATAATATTCCGTTGAGTGCACTGTGAATTAGCCCCCATCCTAGTTTACACACATCAGTTATGTCTCGTCAAGGCCATTTTTGCTCTTCGGTTTATTCCTTTTGCAGATCTTCAAAGTTTAAAAGGCTCTCAGCACTATGGGACTTGACATCTGAGGTCATCAGTCCCCTAGAACTTAGAACTACTTAAACCTAACTAAACTAAGGACATCACACACATCCATGCTCGAGGCAGGATTCGAACCTACGACCATAGCAGTCGCGCGGTTCCGGACTGCAGTGCATAGAACAGCTTGGCCACAACGGCCGGCATTACACGCTGTAGAGCTATTATACACTTCTAAACAGTGTGAATGATTTGAAATATTAGATTTGTTAATAATCATTTTGCATCAAGAACGTTAATAAGTATCCAACATGATGATGTTTTAAAGCTTTTTTTTAAATAGGGCGGAACAAATTTCGAACAATTACTTTATGTGATGAATATGAAAGAAAAGTGGAAGTAGCAAATTTCAGATATGTTGGAACATAATGTCTACAAATGATAAGCTTTGAGGCATATATTTACGTACTTTTTTCCTCCCCTTTTGCTTCAGTGATACCCCCAACGTTATTAAACCTCGCCACTGAGCGCCCGTAAGCACCAAACGCTGATACCTCCAAATGGTGTGCCACTATTTATCGGAAGTGTTATATTATGTGATGAGAGTCCTCCACTATATACAAGGAAGATGATCCGATGCACTGACAATGGCCTACTCTCATTTCCTAAGCTGTATTATCGTTAATTGATACAAAAGTACTAAATCAGTGAAAGTAAAATGGTATTCAGTTTAAATAAGACGGTATACCTTTCTGAGAATCTCGTATGCTAAATACGAAGAGGTATCGGTGTGGTAAAAAGCACGTCAGTGTTGCTTAAGAAAAGACCCTCGCAGTCTCGCGATTGTGCTAAGATTTCTTGAACTACATGGATAATCCTCCGATAGGTTCACGAGGAACGGTCTCTACTATACATGTTTTCAGCACTGTTGTACAAAGTATGCCATCTCACGTGGACACATCCAGTGTTTTTTTAAACGGCTTCTTCCTTTCCTGTTACCGACTAACATGGCTAGTCACCAATGAGAGACTTCCCTGCAGGCGTTAGAATAATTGGAACACTGATAAACCTGCAAGTATTAGTTCGTAACGTTCCTGAGAAGTTCAGTTAATTCAAAGAGATCAGAAGCAGTGAACACGAATTGTAAATCTAAAATATTTCTATTTTCAGATCAGATCGATTTACAGACTTCCGACTGCCTTATTTCCTTGCACATATGTTACATTTGTTACAGAAATACATAAAATTATCTGGGCTGTTTCTTTCCATTTTCCTCTGAGTGCACCTTCTTTTATGATGGTTCATAGTTCAATACAGTTTATAGAATAAGTGCCAGTGGGGTCCTTGTGTAATCAAAGGGCGGTAATACAAATGATAAAAAATTTGGTCTCTAAAATTAGTAATATTATCCGCTGAAGTGTAATTTCATCTAAGTCCAGCCTTTTTTTTTTTTTTAAAAAAAAAAGAAAAAAGTACCTGTATCTCGCTAATTGTGAATCCAAAGATCGTTTCATTGTGCATGGCCCGTGTAAACTGCATCTGTTTGGTTCATTAAACATTGCTCGTGTTTGCGCACCAAATTTGCCAAGTCTGTGTTGATTAGTTTACTTCGCAAATGTATTGACAGTGGCAGAGAAAGCGGAAGGCAGCTTTACAGTACGACGCTATTCAAATAGGCCATTGCAATTCTACTTTATTATCAATAATTTCCAAATTTTCTGTTTGTAAAAAATAACTGTGAATGATTTGTCACTACTTTTCTGCTGCTCATTCATGTCGTAACAGATGGATGTCTGGTCCAGGTGTTATCTTACTTGCATGTACTTCAAACTAGAGGAACCAATAAAAATTGAAAATCGAAGTTTTAAAGATAATAAAGAAAACAATAACTCAACACATGAGCAAACTAGGACAGTTAAACACAGAAGCCCTAGAAAGCAAACACAGGGCACTGGTGAATCCTTTTACTTTCATGTCGGGTGATACTGATGCAGAGTGCATTCAGACACCTCATAATACTATTTCAGGAACTCAGGAGTGATCGAAACGTCCTCTTAGAAAAATTTATGAATTACTGTGCTCATAAACCTCTTACATTATTTGATTTTCAAACAGCTGAGCAAAACTGAACGTACTCAGACATTTCTCTCTTTACTTATTCTGATCAACACTAAACGGACAAACAATATTTTTAGTGTAACGCAATCTGACTTTCAAAAATCCCTACAAAAGAATGGCCCTGACTAAATTAACCTATACCTTTCATGAATCACTTACCTCACAAAAATCTTCGTTACTCGAACTACTGCAATACAGCGAGCGCCACTACTGCCAGCTAAATAACAGATTCTAACTACTGAAGGCACTAACTACTGATAGGAATAGTTAGCAAATGAAAGATTTTGATAGAGAACAAACAATGTATTTACCTTAATAGTGTTCAAAAGTCATAGTATATATATATCAGTTCATGATATCCAGTATTACAAATTTATTCTTTCTGGCAGACACAGGTCCAGATCGTCCGCTCTTAAAATTCTGCCATCTCCCCCCCCCCCCCCCCCCCCATCCACCATTGCTGGCGGCTCACCTCCAACTGCGCAACGCTACGAGCTGTTCACATCCAACTGCCCAACACTACAATGGCGAATTCCAACAATGCAAACCAGCCACAGATTGCACACAGCACAGTCAGTGATCTTCATGTAGAGTGCTACATGGCATTACGAACATAAAAACCTAAACAGTCTACTTACATGATGAGACACCATTATACGAGTCTTGAGGAAATCTAGAAATTATAATACGCCTTAAATTATACTAGTTAGATTCGTTAGTAGAGGAACACAGTAACACACATCAAGAACGGAACGCCTTATGAAATAACTAATGAACTTAACCTCTACACAGAAAGTACATTATTTGATCAAAAGTATCCGCACACCCGACTGAAAATGACTTACAAGTTTGTGGCGTCCTCCATCGGTAATGCTGGAATTCAGTATGGTGTTGGCCCATTCTTAGCCGTAATGACAGCTTCCACTCTCGCAGCCATACGTTCAATCAGGTGCTGGAAGGTTTCCTGGAGATTGGCAGTCCATTCTGCACTGAGGAGAGGTACCAGTGTCGGTCGGTGAGGCCTGGCACGAAGTCGGCGTTCCAAAACATCCCAAAGGTGTTCTATAGGATTCAGGTCAGAACTCTGTGCAGGCCAGCCCGTTACAGGGATGTTATTGTCGGGTAACCACTCCGCCACAGGCCGTGCATTATGAACACGTGGTCGATCGTGAAAGATGCAATCGCCATTCCCGAATTGCTCTTCTACAGTGGAAAGCAAGAAGGTGCTTAAAACTTTAGTGTAGGCATGTGCTGTGATAGAGCCACGCAAAACAACAACGGGTGCAAGGCCCGTCAGTGAATAACACGACCACACCATAACACCACCGCCTCAGAACTTTACTGTTGGCACTACACACGCTGGAAGATGACGTTCACCGAGCATTCGCCATATCCACACCCTGCCATCGGATCGCCACATTGTGTACCGTGATTCCTCACTCCGCACAACGTTTTTCCTCTGTTCAATCGTCCAATGTTTACGCTCCTTACACCAAGCGAGGCGTCATTTGGAATTTACCGGCGTGGTATGTGGCTTATGAGCAGCCGCTCGACCATGAAATCCAAGTTTTCTCACCTTCCTCCTAACCGTCATAGCACTTGCAGTGGATACTGATGCGGTTTAGAATTCCTGTGTGATAGTTTGGATAGATGGCTGCCTATTACACATTACAACCGTCTTCAATTGTTGGCGGTGTCTGTCGGTCGGTCAACAGACGAGGTCGGCCGGTACGCTTTTGTGCTGCACGTCTCCTTTCACGTTTCCAATTCACTATTACATCGGGAATAGTGGACCTAGGGATATTTAGGAGTGTGGAAATGTTGCATGCAGACGTATGACACAAGTGACATCCAATCACCTGACCACGTTCGAAGTGCATGATTTCCACAGAGCGCCCCATTCTGCTCTCTCACGGCGCCTAATGACCACTGAGGTCGCTGATATGGAGAAATTCGAAAAATCCATATTTTGCTATTCCGAAAATCGCCTGAGGGTAATGTTGCTATGGTTCCTTTGAAATGGTCGCGGGGATGTCCGGCCTTTCGTATTCAAGCTAATGAACGCCGTGGATTAAAAACTCAAACCCTAATCATCGTCGGTCCAGTATTCAAATTGTTGGAGCCCACGAGGGGGTGGGGGGGACAACCGTTTATTGCTGTTACTGCTCAATAAACTGTTCCGTTGCGAACCTAATGCATTCGCCGAATAGCGGCTGTGAAATTATCTTTTAAAAGATGCTGAGTATGTGGAAATACATCATTCCCCAGATGCAACGGATCGGATTCGTGGAGACATACGTTATGTTTGGAGGAGCAGCGGTTGGAAAATGTAAGTGTGATCTAGGTTTGGAACTGTCTGAAAAAAAAACCCTTGAGTTCTGAAAGGTCTTGATTAAGATTTGTCATATCTGACGTAAAAGGGCACTTCAGTGTGTTTTTTTTCGCATAAAAAATATGTTAGAAATGGATCAAAACGAAGCAGACGTTCTCTTAGACATCTAAGATCTTAAAATTAACTCTCTCGGTAGTAATTAGGTAAGTTTTGGCAAGATGTTACTGTATTTCTTCCTAGTAAAATAACTCTATAAGCGCAAATGAGAGAATTCTGAGTTACAATGAAGTCTCTAATACTTTCTCCTAATGTGTCTAACGGTGTTGCGACTGCTACAAAGAGTATTCTACGTGGTCGTCGTAATACATGTTCTGACATCAGGATATGGAATTTTTGTAAGATGTGCAAAATGATTTCAGCCCAGAGATTGCGTAGTGATTGACGAGTTCTTAATTGTCACTGTCACTAATAGCTTGAATACTAAATTTAATTATCAGGTAATTTTTACCGCTCAAGTGCTGTTCATTGAAGGTCTTTAAAGATAATGTTAAGTTTGAAGACCACTTTTCATCTCAATTTGTATACAGGGTGTATCAAAAAGAATGGCACAAGCTCACACGGCTGAAAGTACATGATAATAGAAGCACAAATCTCAAGAAAACATCGGCTGTAAAACGCATACCTTAAGAGCTATGAGATATTCTTGATTTTCAATATTGTGAAACAAATCTCTTCTACTGCAAGCTCTTTGCTTTCCATATTTTGGGGAGTGGTAGTATGGACAAAAACAAGAAAAAAACGTACAATAAACATGCCCTCTAAAATGCATACCTTAAAAATTATGAGCACTTGTTCATTAGAAAAGGTGTGTTCCAAAGGCCCGAAGATGAACAGGTGCTCATAGCTATTAAGGTATGCATTTTAGAGTACGTGTTTACCGGCCAATTTTTTCTTGGTTTGGTCCATACTACCTCTTCCCAAAACATGGAAAGCAAAGAGCTTGCAGTAGAAGAAATTTGTCTCGCAATACTGAAAATCAAGAATATCTCACAGCTCTTAAGGTATGCGTTTCAGAGCCCATGTTTAATTGAGACTTGTGCCTCTATTATCGTGTACTTTCAGCCGTATAAGTTTGCGCCATCCTTTTTGATATACCCTGTACAAAAATGTCAGCCAAACAAATAATCTGAAATATGTCTTTCAGGCGCTTTATTTTGCTAAAATTATCACTCGCATTTTGTGCTCTTGGTAGCAAATTGGAAGTTACGATATTTAGAACTAGATCGTGGACTTTTGGACATCTCTTACTGGCAAAAAATGATATAAAATCGTTATAAGTGTGCGGAATCATTATGTCACTTGTTAATTTAATTTTCCATTTTGATCACATTTTTATTTCGCAAACTATACAGCTAAACGCGTTTCGGCTTAAGCCATCGCCAGAAATCACTTGAAAAGGACGCCGACGCACATCATCTCTTCAGTTTCCCCTGTGTAACATACGTTGGACTAATGCTAACTTGTTATGAAGCCTTTAAATTCCTATCAAAGGAATTCGTCCCACATTTTCGGCTTTAGTGACTGCATTCGTGAACCTGTTCAACTAAATCGCACGGAGCCAGTGTTAATACCGATAAACGCACACAAATTTTTCTCATCTGCTTCGTGTAGACTGTTTTCCCTTCCGCTGCTTGACTTCGTGTCCGAGTTGATTCTACGTGACACTGTCTTTTAGCAGGGAACACTTTTTTATTGAAATATGAGACTATAGTTGACCCTGTGTCTGGCGCGCTTATGTTTCTGTGTGTGTGTGTGTGTGGTGTGTGTGTGACCGGGAGGGCTCTGTTACGCCATCGTTG